>NC_050529.1:1039935-1059525 GCF_002922805.2 Oryzias melastigma
TATGTGAACTGTATCCGATTAATATAAATATATTCAAAACATGTAATAGATTCTTAATGTATCCATCCATCTTCTTGACCGCTTCTTCCCTTTCGGGGTCGCGGGGGTGCTGGAGCCTATCCCGGCTACTGATGGGCGAAGGCGGGGTTCACCCTGGACAGGTCGCCAGTCTGTCACAGGGCCTCAATCACACACACATCCACTCTCACATTCACACCTAGGGGCAATTTAGAGTCACCAATGAACCTATGAAGCATGTTTTTGGACGGTGGGAGGAAGCCGGAGTCCCCGGTGAAAACCCACGCATGCACGGGGAGAACATGCAAACTCCACACAGAAAGGTCCCAGCCGGGAGTCGAACCGGGGCCTTCTCGCTGTGAGGCAAGAGCGCTAACCACTGCACCACCGTGCAGCCCTTCTTAATGTATGTCTAAACAAATATGTATAAATACAAAGTTGAATTGAGGTGAAGAATCAAAAGAATTGGGAAAAAATCCGAATCAAATCGATTCATGCTCTTGTGAATCGAATCGATTAAACCAATTCCCAGCTTTAAATTTTACTCTGCACACGATGTTGTGTAGTAAATTATATATGTGGCTTCATTATTTTAACCACACAAGAAAAGCCTTAATTATGCATACATTCAACTGTAATACTCGTTTTAGTTTATTAATCAAGCTTATTTGATGTTTTGGGGAAACTTTTCACGCTAGGGGTCATGGGAAATGGCTCCTTTTTGAATCCAGCCTCTAGCGGTCGTTGGAGGAAGTGTAAATGTAGTACTTCCGGGTTAGTTTCAGCAGAAACTAAAGCTGGATTTTATTTTATTATTTTACTAAAGTTTGATTCTGTTTCTGTAGACTAGAAGCTAACTTCAGAGTGAGGTTGGACAGTTGGATGATGGGTAAATTCTAAAAACTTCTCTTTCTTTCATCAGAGCGCCAACATGGCGGCTGTTGACTGCAGCGTCATCCTCCGATCAGGACAAAAACTACCAAAGTTTCCGCTCCTAAAGGAAACCACTCCGAACTTTGACCGGAACCGGCCCGTCGGAACCCACTGTGGTCCGTGGAGCTCTCGGGGTGCAGGTACTCCAGCTGCCTCCTCTGCTCCTCGATCTCCTGCTTCAGCCCGGAGGTCCTCTCCTCGTAGCCCGCCATGGTCCTCTCCATCTCCTCGATGATGTCCCGCGCGGCCAGGTTCAGCTCCTCCGCGATGAAGTCCCGCAGGATGTGCGTCTTGTGGAAGTGCGTGAGTCCGCGGGGGCCCGGCTCCATCTCACGGGCGGAGCGGAGGAGCTGCGGGGCGGTGGAGGTGACGCGGAGCCCGCAAAGCCTCCCGAAGCGGACGGGTTCGAAGCAGGAGCCGGACCTGCTTCGGTCTCGCCCCGGAGACGGCCGAAGCCTCCGGCGTCATCGCTGCTTCACTGCTTCATTGGTTCGAAGCGTCTAGAAGCGCCTCGGTGGTTGGATGGTTCGGCGCGCTGGAATGCTTCAAAGCTTTTAATTGGTTCACAGCGCCTCTTTGTTTGTTGGAGGAAGACAGGCGAGTGCGGGGCTGGGGGAGGGGCTTAGCGTGACGTCACTACCTCAGAAAAAGAATGTCTCGAAACTCTTCAGGACTCAGAGCTTTTAGGAGCTAATCACACCTGTGGCAGGTGTTTTAGTCACGTGGTGTCATCTAGTTATAGAAAGTAAGTACAGCTTAGTTATAACTGACTAGAAAGTATAACACAAGTACTTTATGGAATTTCTTCTACGTTTTACTAAATATATCAGTGATAATACATTTTATTTATTTAAAAAAAGGAAAAATAAAACTTAAAACATTCACATCCATCAACAAAGTACACAAAACAACACAAAGGAAAAAAAGTTAAACGTTTGATCAATTAACAAAAGTTCTGTCATTTGTTACATTTAAAATGATTAGTTTTCATTATATGAAAACTATGATTTCAACTCAAAAATATATTTTTGATAAAAACGAATATTTTTACATTTAACAAAATTGTTGAACTTTGTTTTACTTTTCAGTGTCTGATCTAAAGAAATGGTTTACATGATGACAAAAAGGCGCTAAAGCAGGTGTGTCATCACCTGTGATGCTGGAAGCTGAATTTGGCCACTGAAGATGCTGAAAGTGATAGCTAAAATCATTGAAGCTGACAGCCAGATTAAATATTAGCTAAATGCCAAACTAGCCTTAAAAACTAAAAAGTTTTATTTTTTTAAGCTTTTGTGACGTTTTCTCACAGATTCTAAACACTGAATAATTGATGAAACTCAGGAAATCTGTATTTTTACATTTAATGAAGTCACATTTCCCTAAATATTGATAATTTTACTTGACTTACTCATGTAACTTTTCTTTGGAGTGTAATCCAGTTTTTGACGCGTCCTGAAATTCAACACTGAAGGTCGACTCACCAGACTCCAAGACCGCTCACAGGAACCTGGTTTCTGAAGTAGCCACAAAAATATATATATATAAAAAAATTCTTGCATATTTACCACTTTTTATTGAAAAAAGAAAGTCTTCTAGAAGAAGGCAGATTTCCACGTTAGGATATTAACGTTAAGAATGACTTTAAAAGCATTTATTTTAATTACAAAAATACAACAATAAAATTCCATCAACTGTTCAAACCAAAAACCTTAAAACTGTAAATGATTCATAAATATTTGCTTGTACAGGTCAAGCGCTGAAAAATAAAATTACTACCACAAATAAACTCTTTAAAGAAATTTTAAAAAATGGACATTTGGTCAAAAATACAGTTCAGTAAAGTCAAAAAATGTCAAAGACTGTGGTACTAGTGACTGAAAATGAATTTCTGACCCACACATCTTTGACAGTTAGACACTACAGAGGTAGATATTTAGTTACTGAACAAAAAACCTGTAATTTTAATAAAATTGTAATTAAAAACCTTAAAAACTATTTTGTGGTTAAGGAACAACCAACACTTTCATGTTCTTATCAAAACCAATCAAAAAGGATCATTATACTCCCTAAATAACCGTGTAAAAACCATAAATTTTGTTGAACATTTTAAATGCATCCATAGTTTACACTCATTTTAACGGTTATTACTCTGCTACATGATCTATAACCCAAATCCCTGGTGAAAGATCTGCTGAGATGTTCTGGTCAGTAGGCGACCGCCTCACTTCACCACCATGTGGGTCAGCCGGTGTTTCCTCATACTGACGCTGGAGTGGAACCGGGCTCCACAGACGTCACACGTGTACGGTTTCACACAAACACGGACCGTGATGTGCTTCTCCAGCCTGACTTTGGACTGGAACGTTCGGTCACATTTGCTGCACCTGAACGGATTATTCTTCTGAGACTTTCGGCGTCTTCTGCCGGTCGTGCGGCGGGACTTCCTTCGTTGGGTCTGATCTTTGCCGTCGCCGATCTGGCTGTTGTAGCCGCCCTGCAGAGACTCTTTCTTCAGGTGGAGCTTCATGTGGTTGGTCAACATCAGCTTCGTTCTGAAGTCTCTCTGGCAGGTTCCGCAGCAGTGCATTCTGGGATCTGAGTGTTGTCTCGCGAGGGTCTTGAACCCTGATGGCGCGATGAAGAACTTGCCGCAGACGGTGCAGGTGTGCGATCTCTGGTGAATGAGGAGGTGGTTCTTCAGCTCCTCGGTGGAGGCGGCTTTCCCTCCACAGACCCCGCAGGAGCCGACGCCTTCGTGCACGTGTCCCCACGCGTGTTTAACGAGGCCGCACACGGACGGGTGGGTCCGCCCGCACACCTTACAGGACAGCTGGAAACAACCGGACAGATCCGGCCCACTTTCTGTCCGATCCTTTTCATGTTTGACCAAAAAGTCTGTGAACTTTGGGGAGCGTAGAAGACAAACATACGCTGAGACTCCGTTTGCTTCATGTCTGGAGGAACTTTGTCTGCCGGTCCAAACATCAGACGGGTTTCTGTAGAAACAACATGTTCGGTTACGTTTAGAAAAGGTTAAATTTAAGTCATAAAAAACACAACAAACAGCAACATCAAAGAAAATTTTAACACATTTCATCAAAAATCAGTTCAAAAGTAGGAAAAGAACTAAAGGAAATAATTATTAAGTTATTGTGAGCAGTGTGTTGTTCATGTACTCTCATATACAGTCGTGACCTGATACGGACTCTATTATTTTATGATAATGAAGCAGGGGGGAGGGGTGTTCTATGTATCTAGCCCCGCCCTCAAGGGGGCGGAGCTCTGCAGTCAGCTGCACAAGCATTTCCTTGATTAAAGATTCAGAGCTGCTCACTCTGAAACCTGGAGGTTCTCCTCCCCGTTCACCTGTGTGCGGCTCCACCTGGGTCTTCATCTTCTTCACTTTTGATCTTTTTATCTTGGATATTCATCGGATCCTGGAAGAGTAAAGATGGATTCTCATCACAGTCAAAACTTGACCTTTTCGTTGCTTTCTCCACTTTTTGACTGACAGCTTGAGTCCTGCAGGGCATGCTGGGAAAACGGCGCTCACCTGCAGACGGATGCAGATGGTGGCCGCTCCGCCGAGCCTGCAGACCTCCTGCGGCGTCAGCGTCTGGATTGGGAGGGGCTGCAGCGTCCTGTCATCACCGATTTTAAAGACCTTAAAGGGCTTGTCCGGAGCCAGCTGGGGAAAGGTGGAGCGGAGGACCTTCAGGAACTCCTCCTCCTGGAGGAGGCGGGGACACTGCAGCACGTAGGTGGGATGGCTGAGTAACGCTGAGAACCCAAGAACCCAAACGGCATCAGAACCTCCTGCTGAATGACACAAACTTCAGAGAACAGAAGGTCTGCTCACTCTCGTCTGAGAACCCAAGAGCTTCCTGGTCCTCCAGGATGCAGATCTTCAGCTCCACCGGCTCGTCTTCAGACGGATCTGCAGCAGGAGAGTCGCTGAAACACCAACAGATATTACGTCACGACTGCTGTGAGACGAGTATGAAGTCGAGTCAGGATCAGCTCAAAGTGGACGAAAAAACTGAAAACTTGAAAAATAGACATTGAAATTGAATAAAAACATTTGAACTGTTTAAAACAAGACATTGTAAATTAGAAAAAAAAAAGAAAATTTGAAAAATGACTTCAAAGCCCCGCCCCCATGTAAATTAGGCTCAGCAGAGAAAAAAAATTGAAAATTAAAAAACAGCAGCTGTTATTAATTGATCAATTATTTCAAATTTTTAAACATTTTCTAAACATTTTCATATCATATTTTCAAGATGTTTTTCAAGTTTTCATTTTTTCTCCAATTTTCTAACTTTTTTTAATTTTCTTTTTTTCAAATTTGGAAGATTTATTTCACGTTTTCAGTATTTTTTTCAAATTTTTTATTTTTTTCCCCCTAAATTTCAAACTTTTTTTTATTTCTATATTTTATTTTGAAGATTTATTCATTTAATTTTATTTATTCAAGTTTTCATTTTTTCCTCAAAATTTTAAAAAATTTTTTTTTCTTCCAAATTTATTACATCTTGTTTTCAAATAAACATTTTTTCAGTTACAACATCTATTTTTACAGTTTTCCATCTGTTTATTCGTTCACTTTAAGCTGATCCTGACTTGCCCCCGTAGCTCTGGTTCAGGTACGTTCGTTCGTCTGCTCCATCAGAAGATCTCACCTCAGCAGCGGCTCAGCCGGACGTTCTTCTCCGCTTCCCTCCTGGAAGAGTTTTCATCCAAATGAAAAGCTGCCGACATTCATGAAGACCTTCGTGTGAGGAGGCAGACCTGGACTCGGACGTAGAGGACGGAGTCGTCGGAGGACGCGACGTTCTGACGGATCTCCTTCACGGTTTGATGCTGCGTCTTCACGGGCAGCAGTCGGTCTCCGGTTCTGGTCAGGAGCTCCACGGTCTGGTCTCTGAGCTGAGGGAAGCTGGACCTCAGCAGGTCCAGGAACGGGGACTCCTGCAGATCTCCAGGACAGTCCAGGTGATGGATCACCCGCGACTCTGAGGGAGAAGGAAGAATTCAGTTAGACCGGGTTCTTCATGGAAGGTTCTGATCAGCTGGTCCATCCTCTGCTCGGCTGACGGTCAGAACCTTCAGCTGAGGAGATACAACCTGCCCACCAGGTGGCCACACCCCTTTCTGAAGGACAAGACCCCAGAAGCCTCAGAGAAAACCTACAGAACAATTCCTCCTCTTCCGCAAAGAATTCTACCTAGATGCATTGTGGGTAATGAAGTTGATGTGGACTCCTTGATTCTAACATTTCAGGGCGCTGAGCTAGTACCCACCCTGAGGAGCTTCCAGGTCCTCCAGGAGGCAGACGTTCATGTGGACGACGTCCTCGACCGTCGGAGGAGTTTTGTTGTGGAGTCTGCAGACACAGAAGCAGCTGAAGCTGAGAGGCTGAAGCAGACAAGAGGCTGAAGCTGCAGCTTCACTCACTCAGAGTTCTGCAGATCTTCTTGCTTCTCCTCATCCTGGGCGCTGAGTGGACTCTGCAAGAACAGGACGGACTCTTCATTCTTTGACCGTGACTTTGTCTGGTTGTGGTTCTGCTTCAGCGACGCACCATCAGGCGCAGGCAGAAGGTGGGGTTCTGTAAGAGCCTGCAGATCTCCTGCGGCGTCAGAGGATTCAGGTTGATGCGCCGCAGCCTCTTGAAGGGGCGGTTCCTCAACACCTGGAAGGGCCTGTCCGGAGCCAGCTGAGGAAAGGTGGATCTGAGGAGGCTCAGGAACTCCTCCTCCTTCAGGGAGCGGGGACACCGCAGGGCCTGGACGGGGAACCTGTCAAGAACTGAAACCAAGGAAGGCAGCTGAAGAATCCAGGAAGGTTCGAGGAACGCTCCGCTTTGGTTCTCTCTCACCTTCTTTCGACATGAACTGGATCGTCGGGTCCTCCAGGATGCGGATCCGGATGTTCACCTCCTGGTTCTGATCTTCAGGCTGAGCTTCTTCCTCGCCGTTGTTAGACGACTCCTCCTCAGAACCGGTCCTGAAACGTTCAGACCAGACGCTCGGTTTGAATCCGGGCGAACCGTTCATGCCCGTCTGCGTCACATCAGGAGAACCGTCCAATGAGGGATCGAAGACCCAAACAGAAGTTCACCTCAACAGGCTGATGGCGGGAGTTTATTTTAGAGCAGACGGCGGGGTCACGTTAGAAAATCCTCAATGTCACCATGGTAACGGAGAATGACACGCATGAATTCATGAGTTATGCATGTGTGCGCACGTGCACATCTGTGTGAGTACATGCGTCTGTGTGAGCATGTATGAGCATCACATGCTCATGTGTGCACGTGTGTTTGGATATGCACAAGTGGATGTTTGTGCTTTTGTGTGCATATGTGCACGTACCTGCACGCACGCATGTGCACGTACCTGCACATGTATTTTTGCTTATCTGTGCACGTGCTGGCGCTTGTGAACACTGCGTGTCTTCAGTTAAGGTCCCACTATTTGTCACACACCTGGTCTTTGAAATCTGTTCTCTGCATTTGACCCCTCCCCTGGGGGAGCGGTGAGCTGCAGACACAGCCGCGCTCGGGAACCATTTGTCAAACAGGGAGGCTCTGGGTCCCATTTTTAGTCTTTGGTCTGACTCGGCTGGGATTTGAACCCACGACCTTCCAATCTCAGGGTGGACACTCTACCATAAGGCCACTGAGCTGGGCATACGTGTGTATGTGCGTGCACGTGCTTGCGGGTAAGTTTACCTCATCGACGAGTCTTCTATGAGCTGGTCTTTCTTGTTTTGCTGAAAGCGATTTCAAAATAAAAGCTCATTAGTTGGTACAGAAAGTGACGTAAAACTTAAAGGAATCAGACGCTGTGGAGAGCGTCCTGCAGACCTTCGGCCGGAGGCAGATGGCGTTCTTCCACCTGGTCCTGAAGTTGCACCTGGGCCTCAGAGACAGCAGTTTGTAGGACGGCACGTTCTGTATTTTCTTCGCTCTGACCACAGCAAACCCGGTATCAGAGGCCAAGTGAGCAAATTTGGATTTGATGAAGCTCACGAACTCCGTCCTCCGCAGGGAGCGGGGACACTGCAGCGTGTGGACCGGGAAGTGTTCAAAATCTGGACAAAACCCAAACATCGTCAGAAGTTCTCGTCATTTTCTTTCAGAGAAGATTCAGAGGCCGACTCAGTTTAGGCCGATCACACACTTACCCTTCCTGGCGATAACACTCAGACTAGCGTTCTCCAGGATGCGGATCTGAAGGTCTATGTGGTCCTCATGATGAAGACTTCCTACATCGCTGCAGTCGGACAACTCCATCGGAGGAAAGAGCCTAAAAACACAAAGATCAGGAGGTCAGCTGGAAAATGGGATGAAATGAACTGCTGGTTCTGTTTCAGGAGGTGAAGAACATCTCAATGCATCACTGAGGACCAGGTTAGCACAGAAGAACTAAACCACAAACACCCAGATGAGTCGTTTGGAACATCTTGTGACCTTGGAGAGTCCTCAGAAGGAGACTCAATGACGTCCTCACTATCCTCCTCCTCCAAGTGTTTGGTCCTTTCTTTTTCCTTCTCCTCCTCTGTGAAGGTGGACATGCTCATGCTCCAAGTGTCCACCACCCCTGAACACACAAAACCAGCCTCAGAAACTGCTTTAATGACCCCACATCATCACATCACCACCACCATCTGAATTTTTAAAAATCCTCATTTGTGATCTTTGGTGTGCCACCAGGATCTAGTCAAGGAACCCTGACAATTTGTTCATATTTATAGATTAAGGCCATACTTAAATTAGACTGGTGATGCTCCTCCTCCTTCTTTGCAGCGGCTCCGCCTCCTTCAGCTTCACAAACCATCTCATTGTCTGCAACACAGAATTATCAACCATGAGAAATAAAGAACATGAAACGACAAGTCCTCTAGGTGGTTTTCGTTTTTGTATCGGAAAATATTAGTTTCTAAACTTTCGGCCCGCTAGGGGCGGGGCTAACACAGAGAACCAATCAATACAATACAGAGAATACAGGCATTTTCTGACCGTAATTATCACAGTTCTCAGTCAGTGACTGAAGTCACCGGGACTGAAGTTACCACCCTCGTCGATTGTGATTGGTCCTCCACGTTAGCCCCGCCCCGACACGCCAACACGGGGCCAAAACCTTAGAAACCGATTTTTTTAATATTTGAAACTGGGGAAAAACAGGGTTGAAACTGAAAAAAAAAAAAAAAGTTTTGAAATGGAAATTTTGAGTTTTAAGTCCTAAAAAATAGAACATTTGAAGCTGAAAATTATTTTGTTGGACATTTCATTGTTGTTATTCATTTTTATTATTATTGTTTGGGTATCTAATAATATTGACCCCAATTTAGCTCCATAGAAACCTAGTTCCTTTCTAATGTGAGATCCTTCCTCAGATCATGACTACATTCCCATTTAACATCAGCTTTAACCCTCGACTAAACCTCACCTTAGACCCTCTCTGATCACATTTTAAACCGCCTTCAGATCTACAATAACCCGAATCGAAGCCCACCTTTCAGTTCCGTTTCTATGTTCTCGGGGTCCGGCTTCGTTAGGATTATGGGTCTGAGTTCCCCTTGATAAACGGAAAGTTCACTTTCGTACTCGGTCACGGTCTTGACCAGCGCCGCGAAGATCTCCCGCGCGGCCACCGTCAGCTTCTCGGTAATAACGTCACTTAAAAAGTCAATTTTAGACGAACAAAGCGCGATATTCAGCGCGCTAGTCTCCATTGTACCGAGCAGCGAGGGAACTATTATTGTGGCGCACAGTCCGTCCATAAATGGATTCCGACTAGAAACACGGTTACACCTTCGGGATGTCCGAACAGACCCTTTTGTAAACAATGTTCAAAGTTAAATAACAGTCAAAAACGTTTAATATTTGCCTTTATCAAATTTAAGTTTTAGTACAGCTTGTACATTTTTTTACATGATATCCCATTGAACTTTGAACTTATCAAAAATGGCGAAATATAACGCTCTAACTGTTGAGGTAAATAGATAAAACAGCTATTAATCAATTAAATCATTATTCTTTATTTTTGTACAACTATCTTACAATTTAAAAATATACATTTTGTTAGGATTCCAATTTGTAAAGACCTGTTTCCACCCGGACCACAATAAAGGTTACACTGAAACAAGCCAGAGAGGACCGTGGAAGCTCGTGACAAAACCCTACAGAAAAAAAAAACATGTTTTTCTGCCACAGCAGCGGCGGAGACCTGGGGACCTTCTCCAAGGCCGACATCCTCCGAGGGATCATCACCGAGAAGCTCAGCATCGCCACCCGCGACATCCTGGCGGTGGTGGAGAGGACGGTGGCCGACTACGAGGAGGAGGCGTCGGGCTTCAGGCGGAGGATCGCGCGGCAGGAGCGGCAGCTGGAGCTCCTGCAGCCCCGGGTCAACCTGCACAGGCTGCGTAAGTTCTCTGGGGCGGACTTTAGCAGCTCCGACTGAGGCTGAAACTCTGTCTCTGTCCCGGGTCACTGATGTACCTTTGTTCCTACTTTGATCTTGCTATGATCTTTTTCTGTTGCTCATCTGTTTCTCCCTTGAACTGGTTTAAATTTTTGTCTGATCTTCTGTTCTTGCTTTATTTTTGTCTTATATTCCCCTGTTTCTCCTTTGATCTTTGCCTGATGTTCCTGTTTCTCCTTTGATCTTGCTTTGATTTTCATCTTATAATTCTCTTTTCCTCCGTTAATTCTCTTTGATTTTTCTCCAATGTTCCTGTTTCTCCTTTGATCTTCCTTTTTTTCATCTTATATTCCTCTGTTTCTCCTCTGTTCTTTCTCTTGCTTTGATCCTCTGGACAATCAAAGGAGAACTAAATCTTGATTAGCCTGTTGGGAAGAATCCCGAGGAGTTTAAAATACTTTAAATGAAGGAAAGAATGACATTTTAAAAGGAGGATTATTGAGCAACAGTTGATGTGCTCTAAAAATTGTAGTCATGTGAACTTAGAAACAAGTTCATTTTGGTTTCTGGATAGAACTGGGCCACACAGAATGTGTGACATTTAATCTATATACTGTATATATACATGTATAGTAAATATTTGCTTAAGAAGATGAATCTGTTGTTTTTAGGTATCGAAGACTCTGTGAGGCTCGACTTTCCTCAGAATGATGAACATGATAATGACGATGGTGGTGGTTTTGATGATGAGGTCAATGACGAAGAAGAACAGGACCAGCCTTCAGCAGGTTCCAGGACAACGTCCAAGGATCCAGACTTTGAAATCCCATCGAGGTGAAAAACTTTCTGCTGCTTTAACCATTTAAAATAAGTCTTTGAAAGAGGATGAATCAGTAATGACCAATACAAGCAAACATAAAGCAGTTCATGAGCACACAGGTTTTTAGACGTACTGTCACCTCTTTGTCAGAAAGTTAAAACCATAAAAGACTCATTTTGATGTAGTTCATCAAAAAATGACAAGTGCATTACCTAAAATCCAGTAAAAGTCAGAAGATCACATAAAAAGAAGAAAGACAGTATAAAACAACATGTTAGATAACTCAAAACTGTTGATACATAGTAAATAGATACAAGAGTTAGTCATTTAATTAAAATAGACTTCAGAGTGCTTAAAAGTTCAGTGTGCTGTCGTGTGGGGTCCAGATGACCCCACTTTTAATGTAAACTTGTCTAGGATAAAGGGTTAAGGCAGGGTGTCCAACTCAATCGCACAGGAGACCCCGAGACTGTATGAATCGCTACCTATGAGACTTGAGTCGCGGCTCACAGACGTGAGTCAAGTGAATCACTGGAAGTAGGTCAGAGCTGTTTCCAGTGTAGCCCTGGCTGCTTTTGAGTTGAATGAACCATTTTCTTTATAGTTGACTGGACTGGAAGACGTGTTTTCATGTCCCACAGACCTCTGCAGTGCACAGCCCGGCGCAGCAGAGCCTGGACCAGCTGCAGTCCGACCCACCTGAACCTCAGGGTCCGGTTTATAAAGGACCCAAACGTGGGTGTATTGCAGCGCTCTAGTAAGTCCTCTGTGTCATCTGCCCTAACAACTCATAAGTCTTGGTAATCTGGTGATTTCAGAAATGCGATCAAAGGAAAATCCTGATTTAGTTCTTTCACAGATTCATTTTGAAAAAGGTACGTATAGACGTAGATTTACCGTTAGCTTTGGTAATGGATTTCTGCGACTGCAGGTGTTCCCCGCTGGAACAATATGGCAGAAAAGGATACGCCTCGTCACCCTGAAATTGTACTTATTTCAGCTTTATTGAGAAATTCATAAAAAGTCTGATTCCAATTTATTGGAAAACCAGCATCAGGTTTCTATGGTCTCTTAAACATCCAGTAACTGTAGAAGTCAGACGATGATCCAAATTCTGACCTTGAGCTTAACGGGTTTCTATCAGGATCCAAACAAACCAAGTGATCACTGAAACGCAGTTTGAGAATCTTCCCAGTGAACTTTGTCTCTCTTCCAGACATGACGAACACTCTTGTCCGGGACCTCAACTTTCCTCGAGATCTCCCAGAGTCAGAATTCGTGGATCTGCTCAGGTCCTCTTTCCCGCCGCTGGACGGAAGTCACAAAGCCTTTGAGATCTACACACTCAACCGAAGCAAGAAGCTACAGAAGCTGCCGCTGAAGACCATGACACCCACTGAGATCATCAGGAGCATCAAGGCCAACGCGCCGCGGGCCACCGTCCTCTTCATCAAGCTGAAGGTAGGTTCTGGTTGAGTGAGTCATAAGAAAAAAACAGGAACTGATAAACCAACACAACACTGTTTTCTACACATTTAGAACTGAATGTACATGATTTGTGGGTGTGGCTTAAAGGCTTTGCAGCTGCCCTTTACGTTTCTTTGACAAATGTTTCGTTAACGGCTGCTTCAAAGTTTATAAATGCTGTTTTTGAAATGTTTACTCCTGTAGACCCCAGAGTCTGAGAAGACATCAGAGGAAACGCTGGAGGAGAAACTTGAAGGAGCATCTACAGAAATCAAGGAGAAATCCGAGGAGATCAAGGACAATGAGGAGATAGAAGATTCCTACATCTCAACAGTAAAGGACAAACCCTCATCCTGTGATGCTGAAGCAGAAGAAGAGGAAGAAGCTGGACCGAGTTCAAGGTAATTTAAAAAGTTGATGTTAAAGATCAAACCCAATTTTCTGGTTCTGCTTCATAAACATTCAAAGTCAGCCAACATCAAGACACCAGTTTTGTTTTTACTCTGAATCTATTAGCGATAATCAGTTTAATTTATATAACCTAATATTGCAACACAATTGTCTCAATGGGCTACACACCAGTAATTATCCAAAAACACAAAATTAGTCATAAAATATAAACAATAACTGGTTGTTATATTAAACTAAACCGGGCAATCCTTCTGTGTAAGGAAACACTCCTAAAAAACTGATTCAGGAAAAAAAGAAGAAAGCTCAGGATGTCCACATAAAGGAGGACGGACAGGGGATTTACCAGGACTGTTAAAGAAGAATAAGCTTATCTAACTCTACAACTACGTGATTGAATAGAGTAGCAGATGGATCAAGATCGAAATGGGCTAGCTGGGGTGAGTTGAGGCAGAGGTGAGGTCTACAACCAAAAACAGGAGCACAGACGATTCCATCTGGAATCTCTCTCACTCCCCCAGAGTGGGAAAGAAGGACAACACGTGAATCACACTGCACCAAACAGAAGCAAGGAGAACTAAATGAAAAATAAATTATAAAGAATAGTGGAGTAGATCGAAATAGAGGACGGAGCCATACCTTCCCCAGGTTCTGACTTCTAGCAGCCTACCAGCTGCTAATTGGTGTGATTGTTGAAATATTAATCTAAGCCCATGTAAGCCACGACAGGAAGGAATGGGGTCAGTTTATAAAGCAGTCTTCCTTCTGTTTGTCTCAGATAAATATTTTTACTGGATGTAATGAAAATTATAATTACTCCTCCAAACTTCATTATATTAGGTGAGGTAGGGGAACAATGAGAGAAATATTCTCTGATCACTAGCTAGCCCTATAAAGGTCCTCCCATCAGGTAGATGATCCCAGAGAGGACGTTCTGACCTGCAAGACAACAAGGGAGACGAGGAGAAGGTTTGCAGACTCTCAGAGACGATCCTGTCATCCTGATCAAACATTTCTGGACTCATGTGGACAATCTTTGGAGAGAGCTTTACCTAGGAGACACTTGAAAAACCACCAGGACCTTCACACATACTCAGACTGTGGGAACTGTCACTTGTAGGAGGAACCCAACTCTGTCAGGTCCTTTAGCTGGAAAAACCAAAGTACCCAAGCCCAGTACCCAAATGAGGTCTTCAGAAGTTACAGAAGATGGATTTATGGATTCATCCCATGATCTCAAATAACCATCACAAAACTGTCCAAATTCCAAAACGTTTGCTTCCTCTTGTCCTTTCAAGTCTCTGGAAGTGGCAGTCATTTTGATTTACTCAATGAAAGTACAAGTATTCAGGCATCAGAATCTCTTTTACTGTAGATCAGCTCAAGTTCACTAAGTAATGTAAGATTTTTGCTCCTCTGCAGTTCGGGTCCACATGGTTTCAGGGAGGAAGCTGGGTTCAGAGACTCACCAAAACACCATAAGGACTCTGAGATGGACGATGACGACCAAGACGATGCCTCTGCTGTGGATCCAGAATGGAAACTGGAGTCTAAGCAGCAACAAGTGGTGAAGAAAGCAGCAACAAAAAGTCCTGGAGAACGGACAAAAGAAAGGGCCTGTAAAGTTTGTGGGTGGTGGTACAAATCCTTGGGCAGTTTGATCAAACATACATGGACTCACACGGATGAAACGCAAAGAGTTTGCGGCGTCTGTGGAGACACTTTTGAATCCACCGAAGGGCTTCAGGAACATCTGAGAACCTACGATGAAGTCTACAAGTGTGAGGAATGTGGGAAAACTTTTGTTAACATCTACATGTTCAGAAGACATCTAGCTGTGCATTCTGAGAACTTTGACATCCAGTGTGATGTTTGTGGGAAAAAGTTTAGAAGCAAGACCGGACTGAGCCTGCACAGCTGCAGCCACACAGAGGACCGGCCGCACAAGTGTGATCTCTGTGAAAAGACTTTCCGTCTGAAAAGTGTTCTTCAGACTCACAGAAGAAGCCACAACAAGAACCATTGCCACGTCTGTAATAAGAGCTTCTCCAGCAGCCGAACTTTGTCTTGGCACCTGATGGGTCACTCTGAGAAACGCTTCTTTGCTTGTGAAGTTTGTGGGAAGCGATTTAAAAACCCCAATACTCTGAACGTCCACAAGAAGGCTCACATGAACAGAGAACGGTCGTTCCTCTGCCACGTCTGCTGCAAAGCCTTCTACTGCAACGCATCGCTCACAGTTCACATGAAGACCCACAGCAGCGAGAGGCCGTTCGTCTGCCAGGACTGTGGGAAAGGCTTTGTGGCAAAAGCAGACCTTAAAAGACACCAACGAGTTCACACCGGAGAGACGCCGTACGGCTGCTCCCACTGTGGACGGCGCTTCAAGCAAAAGATGGCTCTGGACAGCCACGTCAGGGGCCACTTAGGCATCAAACGATTCACCTGCCCGGTGTGCGGGAAGGCCATTGCACGGCAGGAACACCTGAAGGTCCACATGAGGATCCACAGTGGAGAAAGACCCTACAAGTGTTCACTTTGTGACAAGACCTTCACCCAGAGCCACTGTCTGAAAACACACATGATGAAGAACCATGCTGGAGAAAACCCAAACCAGAATCCAACTGGACCCTAAAGGACTCAACCAAACAATAGATTTCTCCTTGTTTGCGGGTTTCTCAACAATCATTAAGGTTTCACTGTCTAATCAATAATGATGAATGTATGAGCCAAAGTTTTTAGTTATTGTTTCAAGACATCTGTGAGTTCTGAGCAGTATCTTTTATCTTTGTTGGGTGGTGGTCTTCACATCATTCCGATTGAAATTATGCAAATTCTGTATTAAAGACTGAAGTCAAGTGGTTGATCTTCAGATGACTTTGTTTGCCTTCTGTTTTACCTGAAGAGTTTTCTAATCATGCTTGTTGGGTATATAAACACAGTGGCAACTGGACTTAAAATTTTCATCAAACATTTTGTCAGTGTTTCAAGAAAGATTTTAAGTCCAGTTGCCATGACTCAACTTGAATGATAACCTTCACCAACCGAAGTAGACAGTGTCCACATTTCTCCTCATGAAACAATCCAGTCTGTTGTTCTCGGATGGGTCCGTCTTTGCATTGTCCTTTCAGGTGAACACATTATCTGATCAGTGGAGGCAATGGCTCGTGTGGGGTCTGTGGTTTGCTGTCTTCTCTCAAAACTCTTCAATATGTTATTGGTCCCAGTCATTCATACTTCTTTCTACTCAGGCGCCTCTGCATTAAAATGTATTTTACTGAACTCCTGGTAGGAGCTTACTTAACTTTTTAAATAAAAGCTAAATTAAATATATATATATATATATACCAGTGTATATATAAACTGCTGTGCCTGAAGTTCATGGGGAAAATCCACAACAGCTTAGACTTGTATCAATGTAGATTCTGCAGGTAGAACATCACCAACAGCCACCTTTTCTTGACACCAGCTCACCCATACGACTACTTACTGTATGGACATCCTCACGGTCAGGGAGGCCAGTACCTGTACCACCTTAAGGTCATTATCATGTCAGCAAGTAGATGTTCAAATGGTCCAAGCACAGCCACAGGAATGCCAACCAAAACATCAAACATGCTAACCAACTACAACAACGCTAACCAAACAGAGCGTCAAAACAAGTTTTGTCAACATGTCGACTATATTAAATAAGGCCCGAGCATTATGAGAGTTTTTGGTAATGAGGTCAGATAAATAGGACTTCCTTGCATTGCTTAGTTGTGAATTAAAAAAGTGAAGTTTCTCTTTATAGGAGTCGTGATCATCCTGCAGTTTAGTCTTTCTCCATATGCGTTCAGATTTCCGACATTCTCTTTTTCCATTCTTTCCGAGTATGGAATTTTTCTATGGTGGCTTTTCCCAACCAGAGATCAACTTCCCCTTACTAGAACCAAAACTATCCATGATATTTGATATACTGGCATTAAAGCTACTGACAATTCCATTTACCTTACCCCTGAAAAGGTAGGTTTTAGGCACTGAAGCTTCCGTTTTTCTCTGTATGCTTTGTATCATAATGTTGACTCAAATTATAATCCTTAAGTACAGGGATCTGCTCCCTAAACACATGGCTTTACCTCCAATCTCAGTAGAAAAAATACTTAGCAGTCCATTTTTTGTTGAAAACTCTGGATTCTGCATCTTTTGCTTTTTACCCTGAGCAGATATTTTCCCAATATGTTTGTTGAACTGCAGTTCTTCAAAAAATCGTGCGCAATTTAAACAGCCCTTTAAGTGTGGTGTGGATTCTGTGGGAGAGGAGGGTGCGGGGGATCGATTTCATTTAAGTCAAGTCTTGCAACTGTTGGAAATTTCTGTTCTCCTCACGCGGGCCGGTCAGAGTCGAGCAAAGGGGCGTGTCTGACCTGCGGGCCGTATAATGCCCAGTAGCTTGAAGGGTCTTGTCTAAGGACTCGGACAGGATGATGTTAATTTCTTGTTGCACCCCAGGGAGGCTAATGCTTACAACACATTAAACATTGAATCTATTAGGTATTACGTTTGCCTGTTTGGTTGTTTGATAGGGCAAATTTAAGGCAAATTTATATGTTTTATATGTTTTGTTTATATGTTATGTTTGTCACTGATGTGTCATCGGAAGTGACGAACATATTGATTTAGGAAAATCAAGTACCGATATTCAGGCATTAGAATCCTTTTTTTATTGTAGATCAGCTCGTGTTCACTAAGTAATGTGAGATTTTTGCTCCTCTGCAGGTCGGGTCCACATGGTTTCGGGGAGGAAGCTGGGTTCACAGACTCACCAGAACACCATCATGACGATGTGGATAAAGATGATGCCTCTGCTGAGGATCCAGAATGGAGACTGGAGTCCAAGCAGAAACAAGTGGTGAAGAAAGCAGCAGATAAAACTCCAAGAGAGTGGCGGAAAAAAAGGGCTTGTAAAATTTGTGGGTGCTGGTACAATTCCCTGGGGGGTTTGATCAAACACATGTGGATTCACATGGATGAGCCGCAAAGAGTTTGTGGGGTCTGTGGAGATGCTTTTGAATCCACTGAAGAGCTGAAGGAACATCTGAGAAACTACGATAAAGTCTACAAGTGTGAGGAATGTGGGAAAACTTTTTTAAAAATCCTTCTTTTAAAAAGCCATCTAGCTGTTCACTCTAAAAACGCTAATTTTCGATGTGACATTTGTGGAAAAAAGTTTGGAGCAGAGAGGGCACTGAACTTGCACAGCTGGAGCCACGCAGAGGAACGGCCGCACAAGTGCGATCTCTGTGACAAGTCCTTTGGTCTGAAAAGTCTTCTGCAGGCTCATAGAAAGAACCACAACAAGTGGCAGTGCCACCTCTGCAACAGGAGTCTCTCAAGCAGCCGAGCTTTGGCCTGGCACCTGATGAGTCACTCTGAGAAACGCCACTTTGCCTGCGAAGTTTGTGGGAAACGATTTAAAATCCTCCACACTCTGAACATCCACAAGAAGGTTCACATGAACCGAGAACGGTCGTTCCTCTGCCATATCTGCTGCAAAACCTTCTATTGCAACGGGTCGCTCAAAACTCACATGAAGACCCACAGCAGTGAGAGGCCGTTCGTCTGCCAGGACTGTGGCAAAGGCTTTGTGAGCAAAGGAAACCTGAAGATCCACCAGCGAGTTCACACTGGAGAGACGCCGTACGGCTGCTCCCACTGTGGACGCCGCTTCAAGCTACAGTCAGCTCTAAAAAGCCACGTCAGAATCCACTTGGGCATCAAACTCTTTACCTGCCCGGTGTGCGGGAAGGCCATTGCGCGGCAGGAACACCTGAAGGTCCACATGAGGATCCACAGTGGAGAAAGACCCTACAAGTGCTTGCTGTGTGTCAAGGCCTTCACCCAGAGCCACTGTCTGAAAACACACATGATGAAGCACCATGCTGGAGAGAACCAGAACCAGGACCAGACTAGACCCTGAAGAACCTTTATGAGAACAAACCAAACAGCCGACTTCTGGCTTTCTAACAATCATTGAGGTATTACTTTCTAATCTTTAATGTTTGTATGAGCCGAAGTATTCAGTTGTTGTTTCAAGACATTTGTGAGTTCTGAACAGTGTCCTTCATCTTTGTTGTGTGACCGTCTTCCAAGTCCAAACACGTCATTCCGATTGAAATTATACAAATTCCATATTAAAGACTAAAGTCCTGTGGTTGATTTTCAGACGACTTTGTTGGCCTTCTGTTTTTCTTGAAGAGTTTTCTAAACATGCCTGTTAGATGGACTGTATTGAAGTTGAGGCATTGCAGTTGGACTTAAAGTATTTCATGAAACATTTTGTCAGTGTTTTAAGTTTAGTTGCCATGACTCATCTATCCATTCATCTATCTACTTCCACTAATTCAGACCGGGTCGCGGGGGAAGCAGTCTAAACAAAGATGCCCAGACTTCCCTCTCCCTGGTCACTTCCTCCAGCTCCTCTGGGGGGACTGTTACGGCCCTAGGCCTTTAGTGTGTATTTCTGTGTGTCTTTGT
>NC_050529.1:1059609-1060064 GCF_002922805.2 Oryzias melastigma
TGGTCTCTCCAGTGTGTCCTGGGTCTTCCCGGGGCCTCTGACATAACCAGAAACACCTCTCCAGGGAGGCGTCCAGGAGGCATCAGGATCAGATGCCCGAGCCTCCTCAACTGGCTCCTCTCAGTGTGGAGGAGAAGTGGCTCTGCTTCGAGCTCTCTCCAGGTGACCGAGCTTCTCACCCTATCTCTAAGGGAGCGCCCAGCCACCCTGCGGAGAAAACTCATTTTAGCAGTTTGTAGTCGGGATCTCATTCTTTCTGTCATGACCCATGACCACCATAAGTGAGTACTGGAACGAAGATCGACAGGTAAATTGAGAGCTTTGCTTTCTGGCTCAGCTCTCTTTTCACCACAACAGATTGGTGCAGCAACCGCAAAACGCTGCTCCGATCCGCCTGTCAGTCTCACGCTCCGATCTTCCCTCATTTGTGAACAAGACCCCAAGATATTTAAACT
>NC_050529.1:1060084-1091418 GCF_002922805.2 Oryzias melastigma
TTTCATGTTTGTGCACACCCGCTTCTGTTCTATAATAAACAGCTGTCATACCCCACTCCCGGCTAAATATAATCTTTTTATGTTACCTATTTTCTCCCTCCCTCTGGGTGGGATGTAACAGGGACCCCGAGGCTTTCTCAGACCAGCAGAGAGACATAGTCTCTCCAGTTTGTCCTGGTCTTCCCCGGGGCCTCCGCCCAGTGGGATATGCCCGAAACACCTCTCCAGGGAGGCATCAGGATCAGATGCCCGAACCACCTCAACTGTCTCCCCAGGATGTGTAGAAGAAGCGGCTCTACTCCGAGCTCTCTCCGGGTGACTGAGCTCCTCACCCTATCTCTAAGGGAGCGGCCAGCCACTCTCCAGGGAAAACTCATTTCCGCCGCTTGTAGTTGGGATCTCGTTCTTTCGGTCACGACCCAGAGCTCATGACCATAGGTGAGTACACCCAAAGATAGACAGGCAAATTGAGAGCTTTGCTTTCTGGCTCAGCTTTCTTTTCACCACAACGGACCGGTACAGCGACCGCATTGCAGCGGACGCCGCTCTAATCTGCCTGTCGATCTCACGCTTCGATCTTTCCTCGCTCGTGAACAAGACCCCAAGATATTTAAACTCCTCCATCTGAGGCAGGAGCACTCCTCCCACCGAGAGAGGGAAAACTTCCTTACTCAACTTAAGGTTAATGTCACCTCGATGAATGAGAACTTACAGCGACCTACGTAGACAGTGTTCTCATTTCTCCTCATGAAACTATCCAGTTCTGATCCCCACTGTAGTGTATTGACAAAGTGCAACAGATAAACAAAATGTTAAACTTTTTTATAAATAAATACATCATCTGTCAAATGTAGGAAACGAAAAAGTATACTTGATGCATGGTTGTAATTTATTAAATCTAGACACAGACAAACAATTACTCCTATTAGACTCCTCAGTCCGTGGCTATAAACAGGTCGGTGAGTAGCCAACATCGCTGCAGACTGATTTCACCCTCGAAATGAGAACAGTGCAGCCCGGTTGACAGTCGCACCAGTCTTGGGGGCACCGCAGACGGTAGAGAGTGCAGTGAGTACAAAAGTCTACGGCCCTGAAGTGGCGAGGTCTAAGCAGATTTGCTTTAACCCTTCCGCTCTCTTTGGGGTCCAGATGACTCCAACCACATATTGAAATGTGATTCCTTCCATGACAAATGTGGACAAAGGTGGACAGGATTTTATGTCTGCATGGACATGAATGAAACTCAAAATTCAATGATTTAAATAAAGTTCAGCGCACTGTCTTATGGGGTCCAGATGACCCCACTTTCAATGTAAACAAGCTAAGGAGAGCAGAAGGGTTAAAGCACGCAACAGCAGGGAGTTATAGAACCAGAGCTGGTTGTGACACAACACTGATGGACAAACGCAACCAGGCGGGGGCGGCATTGCTGGGCTGGGGGGTCTTGTTCTACAAGTGGATCCCACCCAGTCTCTATCAGAAGGACTCAGGCACCAACACGACACCAGACAGGCGGTTTTCCATAAACCAAATGTCCTTGTCTGCACACCAGATGGCCGCTACTGATGGAACCGTAGTTAGTTTCTATTCCCCTGCTTAGTAATCTGAATACCAACGAGTCGTCTGGTCTGAGGTCAAACACACATACAACTAATATTGTCATCCTTCATAAAACAAAAAGATCAGTGGTCCTCGCAGAAAACGTGGAAATATTGCAGTCTAAAGCTGCCATTGACTTTGAATAGACTACAAGATCCGCCTAAACGTTCACTATCGAGAGTAAACTCACTCAGATCTTCCTAAAATGTTTTCTAGAAGTTCTTCATCAGGTGACAGGAATAATTTACTTGTGAAAAGTCACATTCTAGTTTTTACAGCTCTGTTTGCACCATTAGTGGGACTCACGTACTACTTGGACTCAAATTTGATGACTTTAGACTCGACTTGGAGCTTAAAACCCCTGACTCGTGACTTGACTCTGACTTTAGCTCTTTGACTCAGAAAGACTTTCTATTTTCCCCAAATCAAAGGTTTAAAAAGCATATTGAGAAACCACGGTCTCCCTGTCTTTGTTCATATCCATGTGTGGTGTTGACCCAGCATTCAATCAAATTAGGGCCACGTTGGATTGATCTGATGGTCCAACCAATCAAATTGCAGAAACATGACTTGAAATGTTAATAGTAGGACTCATGACTCAACTTGAGAGTTGTTGGTCTTGACTTGTGACTTGGCTGGTTTTGACGTGGAATCTAACTCGGACTTTAGGCTAAAGACTTGTGACTTGCAAGACAGTGACTTGGTCCCACTTTTGGTTTGTACAATTGTAGCACAGCAGTGAAACAGCATCTCGACATGTCCAATATGGCGTCCAAATTTACGTATGCAACAAGCTAGTGTGCCATCTCTAGTAATATTTCTCATTCACAACCTCACAAGATAAACTATATAATTGCTGGAGTACCATAAATAAGTTTAGGTAATTCAAATACATATACTTAAATACATCAAAACGCGGCACATAAAATATTATAAATTATTACTTGTTTAGCACGCACATCTAATATTTCAAAGCAGTGTTTGCTAAGTATTTTTTCCTGTGAACGATCTGTTTCCACCCGGACCATAATAACGGTTACACCATCACAATCCAGAGAGGACCGCGAAAGTTCGTGCTCACAGTCCGAACCAGCAGAGAAGGAGGATGATGTTCTACACACCCGACAGCGGGACCTTCTCCAAGGCCGACATCCTCCGAGGGATCATCACCGAGAAGCTCAGCATCGCCACCCGCGACATCCTGGCGGTGGTGGAGAGGACGGTGGCCGACTACGAGGAGGAGGCGTCGGGCTTCAGGCGGAGGATCGCGCGGCAGGAGCGGCAGCTGGAGCTCCTGCAGCCCCGGGTCAACCTGCACAGGCTGCGTAAGTTCTCTGCGGCGGACTTTAGCAGCTCCGACTGAGGCTGAAACTCTGTCTTTGTCCCGGGAAAGTGGAGGAACCAGAACCAGAACCCCGGGGCTCGGAGGAGCTGGACGGGACGAGACCGCCGAAGGAGGAGCTGCTCTCCCCGCCGCCTGGTGAGTCGGTCACTGGTTAGAGGCACGTGCAGGGATGGAGATGGAGCGCGTGCTCAAACATAAATCCCGCGAGGGTTTGTGTGACATAAATAACTTTCTGGATATTCTAACCTGGCTCTCTCTGATCCTCCTATTTTTTTAGGTTCTCGCTTGTTTTTCCTAATTTTCTTAGATAATTATCATCTTAAATCAATTCGTTTCTTCACAATCAGTAGCTAGAACATTTTTAAAACGTTTCATTATCAATGTATAGACTAATATAGAAAAACAAATTATCTTTGGATTTTCCCTTATACAGATTAAATCAAACTGATAATGAACGTTTAAATTCAGATTTTGATATTTCGTCTGAAACAAAAAGCTCAGATAGAAGAAGTTTGTGTGTAGGATCCACAATTTTGTGTCCCTAAGACCAACTTTGGTGACTAATCGAATCAGATCACAGCCCTAAATGTCATACAGGTGTATACACCTGTAACATACAAGTGTATACACCTGTATGTTACAGGTGTATCCGCTGCGTGACCGGCTCCATTGTGAAGATCTGTGATTTTAGAGTGTGGCTTTGCACATGTACATGCGTGTAAATGCATCAGCAGACGTGTCCAGATGTGTCACTAATGGTAGGAAGAGTCTGTTATCCATCTGTCACATACTGATGACAAAAAGTTTAGATTTTTAGGCAGAGGAATACTCATAGAATGATGTGTGCACAAACTTTTCTGGAGTTTTGCTTATAGTAATTTTTCCTGCAGGAAAAACATATTTGAACTCAACCCTGACTTGTTGTTGTTTAGAATGTGTTGTTTAGTTGAGAATGTGTTGGGCTTTGTGAGCTTTTTCTGTCATGTTATCACCCAAAATGGGAACACTAATCGTGGAAAAAGTTCAAGTCTCCATCGGCTCCTTTTGAGCACAGACATGTTTAAATTAACATCACAAAACAACAATGAAGTCTTTTCCCTGTGTTAACAGCAGAGGTGTGGACTCAGATCACATGACTTGGACTCGAGTCATGAATTTGACGACTTTAGACTTGACTTGGACGTTTAAGGCCGTGACTACTCAGACTTTGATATTGGTGACTCGTGACTTGACTCTGTTCTTTTGCCCCTCTGACTCAGTAAGACTTTTTTTCCCCCCCAAAATCTCAGATTCTTGGTGTGCGTTTGTGTCTTCAGCACAACATCCAATCAAATTAGGTCCATCATAGTCTGAGCCAACGATCAAAACCAATCAAATTGGAGAATGACAGATGACGTCATCTGTCAATCAAGAACTAACAACGATTAATTTCATCTGACTTTAAGTTAAAGAACGATCAGTGAGTTCTGCTAGTTTATCAGTTAATAGCTAGCTGGAGTTAGCTGATAGCTAAATGTGTGGTTAAATAAAATAAAGAGTTGTTTTTCGTTACATGAGTATAGAAAATTATGATTAAGTTAATCTGTAGATTTTTGTTTTTTCTTTTAATTTTAAAAAATGAACAAATGATGTAATGTAATCTTACCTTATTCCTCCTCACATACTCCTCATCTCTTCTCCTCATCGGGATCTCTTTGATCTTCATCAGATTCTCCTTTCTTTCTTTCTTTGTTCCTCCTTTGATCCTGCTTTGATCTTTGTCTGATTCTCACTTTCTCCTTCTTTGACTCTCATCTTCTTCTTCGTCTTTTCTTTTTTTCCTCATCTTCTTCTAGTCCTCCTCTGTCTTCCTTTGATCCTCATCTGTTCTACCCTTTATCCTTCTTTGATCTTCTTTCTTCAACCAATTGCATCTTCTCTGTTTTTTCTCCTTATCTGCTTCTATTCCTCCCTGGTTCTCACCTTTCATCTTCTTTGAATCGTGTCTGAACTTCATCTATTTCTCCTCAGATGTTCCTCTGTTTCTCCTCGGATGTTCCTGTGTTTCTCCTCCTTTATTCCTGCTTTGATCTTTGATGCTCCTCTGCTTCTTCTCTGCTCTTTTGTTTGTTTTTTTTTTTTTGTACGTAAGACTTTATTATAAGACCAGTCAGACAAAGGAAAGAATGGCTGTTGGAATATGTTTTATCTTTGGTAAATACACTTTTTTTAATATAAAGTCATGTTAGCAGTAAACTTAGAAACAAGTTATCTTTGATTTCTGGACAGAGCTGGTCTCTAAAGAACCATAACGAAGATCAAACGTCAAAAGTTTGATCTGTTTTGAAGTTTTATGTGTAAATATTTGTTTGAGAAGACAAATCTGTTGTTTTTAGACATCAAAGACTCTGTGAGGCTCGACTTTCCTCAGAACGATGAAGATGATGACAATGGTGGTTTTGATGATGAGGCAAATGATGAAGATTCCAGGAAACAAACCAGGGATCCGGATTTTGAAATCCCATTGAGGTAAAACACTTTCTTCTGCTTTAAACCATTTAGAGGAAGTCTTTGAAAGAGGATAAAGTTTAAATTAAAAGCATCTTCTTTAGCGATTTAACAAACGGTTGGCATCTTTGTGTGTTAAAATATGAGTAAAGTGGAAAATCTCCATCTGACACCCCCAAATTCCCCTCATTAACGTGAACCCCAGTAAAGACCTTCAAGTTTCTGACGTTTGTTCAAAGCTATGAAAAAAACTTCCAGAATTATTAATCCTTTTGAGATGTGTCCTCGTTTGACTTGAATGGACTTGAAGACGAGTTTTGTTCTTTAGATCCATGTCCCGCAGACCTCCACGGCGCAGAATCCAGCACAGCAGGGCCTGGTCCAGAAGCCGTCTGACCCACCTGGACATCAGGGTTCGCTTTATTAAGGACCCAAACGTGACCGCGTTGCAGCGCTCTAGTAAGTCTTGTGTGTCTTCAGCCCTAAAAAACCTGTAACTGTGGATAATCTGGTGACTACAGAACTGCGAACATCAGAAAATGCTGATTCAGTCCTTTAACGGATCATTTTTAGAGAAGGTACGCAAAGATTTCAAAGTTTAGTTTACAAAAAGCTCAAAGTTGTTGCGTCAGCTTTGCTAATGCAAGGAATAATAAGATTTCTATTGGTACTAGTGCATCCACAAACGGTTATTTTAATAGTCGACTAATCACCAATTATTTCTTCAGATTCGTCGACTAATCGGGTAATACAAACAGTGAATGTAAAGCTCACATCATCAGCTTTTAACTAACTAAAAAGTAGATATACAGCATTACCTGCGATACCGGCAGTGTGAATGCTGTAAGCTGAAATTCGCTGCTGAAAACTCTAGTGATGATAGCTGAAGATACTAAAATTGATAGCTGAAAACACTGAAGCTAACAGCTAGCTAAAATATTAGTTAAATGCCAAATTAGCCTAGAAAAACCCAAGTTAGCCAAAACAGCTAACATGTAGTTGAAATATTAGCTAAACTCCAAAACACTCTAAAAATCTAGCAGAATGCTATTATAACTTCCAACTTTACTACACTCTGACTCCATATATTATAAAGTAATGACTAACTAAATTATTGGACTATTTTAATAATTGATTAGTCGCCAATTATTCGACTAATCGGGGCAGCCCTAGTTGGTACTGTATGGTGGAATTTGTGGTTACCATGGATACGTCTCACCTCCCTGACTGAATCTTGAGCAGAATTGTACCAGGATCTAAACAAACCAGATGACCACTGAAAGATGAACAGCAATGCCGTTTGAGGATCTTCTCACTCTGTTTCTCTGCCAGGTTTGAAGAAGACCATCGTCCGGGACCTCAGCTTTCCACGAAGTCTTAAAGAGCCGGAATTTCTAGATCTGCTCAGGTCCTCCTTTCCGCCGCTGGCTGGGAGTCACAAACTCTTTGAGATTTACACACTGAACAGAAGCACGAAGCTGCAGAAGCTGCCGCTGAAGACCATGACACCCAATGAGATCATCAGGAGCATCAAGGCCAACGCGCCACGGGCCACTGTCCTCTTCATCAAGCTGAAGGTAGGTTCTGGTTGAGCTAGACGTGAGGATAAAGCAGGAACAGAAAAGACAACAACTACTTATGTGTCATTTAGAACCGAATGTATATGATTTGTGGGCGTGGCCTAAAGGCTGCTCTTTACCATTTTCTGACGAACGTTAACAGTTGATTACAAGTTTGTAAATGCTTTTAAAGTGTTCAATTCCTGCAGAGCCCAGGAGCTGAGAAGACGTCAGAGGAAACGCCGGAGGAGAAACTTGAAGGAGCATCTGAGGAGATCCAGGAGAAATCTGAGGAGGATCTGGAGGAGAACGATGAGGAGATAGAAGATTCCTTCGTATCAAGATTTAAAGACAAACCTTCATCCTGTGTTGCTTCAGCAGAAGAAGAGGATGAAGCCGGACCGAGTTCAAGGTAATGTAAAACGCTTTTGTTAAGGATCAAACGCAGATTTCTAGTCCTGCTTCATAATGTTCAAACTTAGCCAGGTTTAATTTTACTCTCAATCTAAGAACAATCTTAAGCTCCTCCCATCAGCTTTTAGAAATATGTAGATGATCTCAGAGAGGACGTTCTGTCCACATAGTCAGACCTGCAAGACAACAATAGAGACTCAGATCTGGACTCTGGGCATAACCTTCTAAGAGATCAAAGGAAAGCCTCTGTAAGGTGTGCAAACTTTCATGGACGATCCCGTCGTTCTGATCAAACATTTCTGGACTCGTGGACAATCTGTGGAGAGAGCTTCACGCAGGAGACACTTGAAAAACCACTAGGAACTGCTGGGACTCTGGGAACTCTCATTTGTAGGAAGAACCCAACTCTGTTTGGTCCTTTTGGTCTTAAAGTTCCAGGAAAATCCAAAGCAGGTATGAGGTCATCAGCAGGTCCTCTCTGAGCAAGTTCTTCTTGGTCATGTGATTAGTGACAAATGGACAAAGCAATGTTTACTGTGTCCTCAGATTAATATTCTTGTACACAGGTTTCAGTTCAGTTATCACAAAGATTATTTTCTTCTAGTCCACTGGACTCCTCTTTGCAGTGAGCATGCAGAAGCTGCAAGTGGCTTTCAATGGTGTCTTTATGAATTTATTAAAAAAACCACTCTGGTAGAGAGCTACAGAAATTCTTGTTGGTGCAGGAGTTGACGCTCTTCAAGCACTTTTAAGACCCTTAATTTAGGATTTGATTCATTGTCTAAATCAGTGATGTCAAACTCCAGTCCTCGAGGGCCGGTGTCACACCTTTTAGTCAAATTAAGTTGGAGGGAAAGCATTTTCTCCTTCTTCAGTAGACTTCCCGACTACTGAACTATTGTGGTTGCTTGATCATTACATCCGAGGGCTTATAGGAATGGAAGGGTTGTCCTGTACTCGTACATGTGTAATGACAATAAAGTTGAATCTAATCTAATCTAATCTAAGAACCACTGGTTGATCCTGGTGTTGGTATCTTTTATCACTGCAGCCTCTGCAATCCCGCACATGTCCACCACCAAAAGTTGGAAAGTTTCATGCAAACTGTGGAGGCAATGCAAGTCCCACCAAACAGAAGCTGTTCAGTTCATTGCTGGCATCCTTGCAATGGATTACAGTCGTGTCAGGATAGTGATCTTTGTTTATTGCCTCTCGTGCTGCTAAGCTTACTAAAGATAACAATGACTAGCTTGTTTCTGATATTTGTTGAAGGTCCTGAGCTAAAACTCTGACACACATATTTTATTTTTCTCAGACCAAGCCTTTAGAGACGCGTCGTGGTTTGATTTTCACTTGAAGACGATAAAGGAGAACCATCATCTTCTGTGTTGAAGGGACATGAAGACGTGATGTGTGCTTTCTTCTTTAGATCCACGTCCCACAGACCACCGCGGTGCACAGCCCGGCCCAGCCGAGCCTGGACCAGCAGCAGTCCCACCCACCTGAACCTCAGGATTCGCTTTATGAAGGACCCAAACATGAATGGATTCCAAAAGTCTTGTAAGTCATTTGTGACTTTAGCTTCTACCATGATCCAAACAGACCAACGTATGACTGAATCAGTGGCGGTTCTACACTGAATTACTCCCCGGGCGAGACCCTTCCCAGCCCTTCTCCTATAAAAAAATGTATGTTTCTTATCAAACTGTTATTCCCTTCATTCAGAAAGTTTCAGTTCAACAATATTCTCTTGCAAAAACAAAACATTATTATTAAGTGAAAGTGTCATGTCAGGTTTGATAACATGACAGAAATGTAATGTTGTTTTAACAAACTACATGTCTTTTCTCTGAACCTTTAGATGAACACATTCCTCACTTTAAAGCATCAACTTTTATCAAAGATCTAAAGTTTATTTCTAGTCATTTTTGAAATTTTTTTAAGAAATTGACTTTGTTCAAATCACAAATGTTTTTTTTCAATCACAGAAGAGTAAAGATTAAAACTAGAGAAGAACAATAAAATAATTATTTTAAGTTTTTTTAATGTCATGGATATAGAAAATGTCAATATAAATATATGTGCAACATTCTTGCATATTTGTGTGTAATGTTACAGATCAGTGTGTTGTAGTTGTGAGTCACAATGAATCGGAGCACCGAATGAGAGTGTTTGTGTTGCTGATGTCAGTGTGAGTAAATAATAGAAATTCCCAGCACACCTGAATGCAGCAATAGCGAGTTCTTCAAGCGCAAAAGTGCGGAAATTCCACGCAGCCCCTGAACGCACCTCGTGCCGGAGTATTTGACAATTAAATCCATTAAATCAGCACAATAAAGTCAGGACTAAATGTTTGAACCGAGTCTAAAATGGATGTTTGTGGTGACCAGCAGTGGAGGAGAAGCAGACTCCATCCTGATGTGTTGGAGCCTCAGAGATGAAGAACAGAGACTCACCTGTCAAAGTCAAAGAGCTTTTCTGACCGCCAAAATAAAAGCTGAACCCACGTTTGACGGTGGTTAATTTAGAGCTCTTCCTGTATTGACCCATGGGTTATAGAATGTCAAGTTATGACTGACTTAAAAAAAGAAAGTTTCTACAAAGTAGGCCCCGCCCTCCTTCATCATCCGTCTTCTTAATTTGGGAGACCCGCAGTTGAACTCCCCCTCCGCCCCTCCCTCCCTTTACACCTGTCAGGTATATTCTCAGCCGACAGGAGCAGATGCACCTGCAGGGGGCGCCAATTCACCAGTTTCTGGCGGTTCAAAACACAGTGATATAACAGGTAACAGAAACCCATAGCGGCGCAGATTTTATTTCCTCCAAGCGCTGAGCTGCCGCCCCCTTCAAGTTGGCGCCCCGAGCAGCTGCCCGTATTGCCCGTGTCTAAAACCGCTACTGCACTGAATGATGAACAACTAGGCTCTGAATTCTTGAGGATCTTCTCAGTGAACTCTCTTTCTCTCCTAGTTTTGAAGAACACTCTTGTTCGGGACCTCAACTTTCCTAGAAATCTTCCAGAGTCGAAATTTGTGGATCTGCTCAGGTCCTCTTTCCCACCGCTGGCTGGAAGTCACAAAGCCTTTGAGATCCACACACTCAACAGAAATAAAAAGCTACAGGAGCTACCGCTGAAGACCATGACGCCCAGAGAGATCATCAGGAGCATCAAGGCCAACGCGCCGCGGGCCACCGTCCTCTTCATCAAGCTGAAGGTAGGCACTGGTTGAGTGAGGCGTGAGGAAAAAGCAGGAACAGAAAACATGATTGGTTCTGAACCGAGAAGTCCAAAGAAGATCCAACTACCGATGCAGAAGACAGACCTACCTGTGGCCGCATCATCACCAGTCTCTTTCATTCACTATCAACCGTTCTCTCAAGACATTTGGAACTGAATGTAAACATTTTGTTGGAGTGGCCTATTGACTTTGCCACTGCTCTTTACAACTGTTAACAGTGGCATAAAAGTTTTTAAATGCTGTTTTTGAAATGTTCTACATTTGCAGAAGAAGTCAGAGGAAACGTCTGAGGAGAAACTTGAAGGAGCATCCAAGGAGATCAAGGAGAAATCTGCACAGGAGAAGCCGGAGGAGCAAAACCTGGAGAAGGAGATTGAGGAAATACAAGATTCCTACATATCAACAGCAGAGGACAAACCAGTATCCCATGATGCCGTGCCAGAGGAAGAGGACGAAGCCGGACCGAGTTCAAGGTAATTTAAAACATTAGTGTTAAAACAATTTTCTGATTCTGAACTTCCTGTTTGGGACATGAGGGAGAATAGTTCAGTCAGGCCTGGGATCTTGAGGGTCCTGCAGTATCTTAGCTGTTCCTACTATTTTCTGGACTGAGATGTGTGAGGTCTTTCCAGGATCTGCTGTAGCCACTCCTCCAGTTTGGAGGTTACAACCCCGAGTGCTCCAATTACCACGGGCACCACTGTCACTTTCACCTTTCAAGCTTTCTCTAGTTCCTCTGAGTCCGTGGTATTTCTCTGGTTTTCCATGTTCCTTCTTCTTGATGTTACCATCACTTGGTACTGCCACATCCACCACAACGGCTTTCCTCTGTTCATTATCCACTACACAATGTCTGGTTGGTTCTCCATTACCATCCTGTCCGTCTGGATCTAGAAGTCCCACAGGATCTTTGCTCTCTCATTCTCTACCACTTTCTGAGGTGTTTCCATTTTGACTTTGGGGTTTCCAGTCCATATTCTGAACATGTTTCTGTATATTATTCCAGACACTTGGTTGTGGTGTTCCATGTATGCTTTCCCAGCCAGCATCTTCCACCCTGCTGTTCTGTGCTGGATTGTTTCTGGCGCATCTTTGCAGACATTTGTACCTTTAGAAAACTGGTTCAAAATACTCAAAGATTAAAACAAAGAGAGAGGTGCTACAGTCATAAGATGGCCAGCCCGTGGCACCGAATGTATACTAGCAAATATAAACTAAGTGTTTAGGCATTGATGACATACAGGTTACTAGAAATCTTTCACAAAAATAAAAAAATATCAACAGCTACAAGAAACATACGCCTTTGGAAAACAAGTTCAAAAAAGGGTTCATTGTTAATCTACATTGTTTTTCTTCTTTTGTTGATGATCTAAAACAATTATTAAATAAGTCCCTTTGAGAGAGTGGAGGAAAAGAAATTTATTCAATTCCACCTCTATTATATGTTACTGATGTGTCATTGGAAGTAACAAATGTTTTGATTTACCCAATTAAAGTACAAATGTTCAGGCATCAGAATCCTCTTTACTGCAGATCAGCTCGTGTTCACTTAGTAATATGAGATTTTTGCTCCTCTGCAGCTCGGGTCCACATGGTTTCAGGGAGAAAGCTGGGTTCAGAGACTCACCGGAACACCATCAGGATTCTGAGGTGGACGATTTGGATCAAGATGATGCCTCTGCTGAGGATCCAGAATGGGAACTGGAGTCCAAGAAGCAAGAAGTAGTGAAGAAAACAGGAGATAAAAGTCTAGGAAAACGGTGGATAAAAAGGGCCTGTAAAGTTTGTGGGTTCTGGTACAGATCCTTGGGCAGTTTGATCAAACATGCATGGACTCACATGAATGAACCGCAAAGAGTTTGTGGGGTCTGTGGAGACACTTTTGAATCCACCGAAGAGCTTCAGGAACATCTGAGAACCTACAATGAAGTCTACAAGTGTGAGGAATGTGGGAAAACTTTTGTTAACATCTACATGTTCAGAAGACATCTAGCTGTGCATTCTGGAAACGTTGACATCCAGTGTGATGTTTGTGGGAAACAGTTTGGAAGCAAGGCCGCACTGAACTTGCACAGCTGGAACCACGTAGAGGACCGGCCGCACAAGTGTGATCTCTGTGAAAAGACTTTTGGTCTGAAAAGTCTTCTGCAGGCTCATAGAAGGAACCATGAGAACAAGTGCCACCTCTGCAACAAGAGCTTCTCCAGCAGCCGAAATTTGTCTCGGCACCTAATGATTCACTCCGAGAAACGCCACTTTGCCTGTGAAGTTTGTGGGAAACGATTTAAAACCCCCTACCATCTGAAGAGCCACAAGAAGGTTCACATGAACAGAGAACGGTCGTTCCTCTGCCACGTCTGCTGCAAAGCCTTCTACTGCAACGGAACGCTCACAGTTCACATGAAGACCCACAGCAGTGAGAGGCCGTTCGTCTGCCAGGACTGTGGCAAAGGCTTTGTGGTAAGTGCAGACCTTAAAAGGCACCAACGAGTTCACACCGGAGAGAGACCGTACGTCTGCTCCCACTGTGGACGCCGCTTCAAGGAAAAGATGGCTCTGGACAGCCACGTCCGGATCCACTTGGGCATCAAACGATTCACATGCCCGGTGTGCGGGAAGGCTGTTGCACGGCAGGAACACCTGAAGGTCCACATGAGGATCCACAGTGGAGACAAACCCTACAAGTGCACACTTTGTGACAAGACCTTCACCCAGAGCCACTGTCTGAAAACACACATGATGAAGAACCATGCTGGAAAGAACCAGGAACAAGACTTCTGAACTTGATGCCGGACTGAAGCAGAGAGAGTCCAGCATGGATAGTTGAGATGGTCCTGGTTCCATCCATCCCATAAATACTAGTTTGACTTTTGCATTTTTATATTTTTATTCAGTTCTGGTGTAGATGATTCACATTTCTGAAGTTTTTCCATTTCAACACCTGAACAGATACGGTTTACCTGCAAATGTTCCTGGACGAGCACAGAAGCCGAGTTCAACAGTCTGTGAAACTGAAGCTGATGAAGGTTCCACTCACATTCAGGACGTCTGCTGGAGCTTTGATCAAATCTTTTTGTGCTTATTTCTGTGAAAAATGTTTTTCAAGTCTAGCTTTTTATAAAGTTAGTTAAACGTAAAACGTCAACATTTGTTTCCTGTTTTCATTTAATCAGAAACTTTAAAGCTGCATGAAAATGAAACTGAATAGAACTTCACTAAAATCATTTCTACTCTTTACCAGGGTCCCCAAACTTTTTCTTGTGAGGGCCACATAACTGTTGTCTTTGATGGGGGGGCTGGTCGATTTGTAGGCTAACGGAAAAAGTTTTAACAATTACTGTGTGTCTAAACGTAACAATTGTGCTTTTAAAGAGACACACACAATCACAGTTTAACAATCCATTTTTGTAATCTTCACGGGGAAATAAATCTAAAACAGTCCAAAAACTGAACCAGTAAATCAGGAATCATCTCCTGTCATGATTCTATTGAGGCGTTGGAATCCTGCAGATCCTCACAGAGATCTTTCCAGTGATCTGGATCTCCCAAGATGATCTTTAAGTCATTTTGTTGTTTTTTTTAACTTATGAATAACTATATAAACGTATGCACAAAATTTATAATTAATGTAAAAAATGTTTAGGTGTAAAACATGTTAAAGATTAAAAAAAAAAACGGAAACACGTCACACAGCTCCGTGCATCGAGTCAATTCATTCGTCAGAAGATCTGTTTCCACTCGGACCATAATAACGATTACACCATAACAATCCAGAGAGGACCGCGAAAGTTCGTGCTCACAGTCCGAACCAGCAGAGCAGGAGGATGATGTTCTACACACCCGACAGCGGGACCTTCTCCAAGGCCGACATCCTCCGAGGGATCATCACCGAGAAGCTCAGCATCGCCACCCGCGACATCCTGGCGGTGGTGGAGAGGACGGTGGCCGACTACGAGGAGGAGGCGTCGGGCTTCAGGCGGAGGATCGCGCGGCAGGAGCGGCAGCTGGAGCTCCTGCAGCCCCGGGTCCACCTGCACAGGCTGCGTAAGTTCTCTGCGGCGGACTTTAGCAGCTCCGACTGAGGCTGAAACTCTGTCTTTGTCCCGGGAAAGTGGAGGAACCAGAACCAGAACCGCGGGGCTCGGAGGAGCTGGACCGGACGAGACCGCCGAAGGAGGAGCTGCTCTCCCCGCCGCCTGGTGAGTCGGTCACTGGTTAGAGGCACGTGCAGGGATGGAGATGGAGCGCGTGCTTGAACACACTTGGCTCCCGCGTGGGTTTGTGCTGCATAACACAACGTCACAAAATAGAAGATTTTGTCCAACTTCCTGATATTCTAACCCGTCTCTCTCTCTGATCCTCCTCCATTATTCTATTGAACCTCCTTTTAATCTCCAGTGATTCTCATCTGATTCTCATCTGATCCTCCTCTGATCTTCATGTTCTCCTGTCCTCCTTTCCCTATCACCTTCTATTCCTGCTCCATTCATCCTCCGTTGTTCTCCCTCCTTCCTCAGATTTATCTTCTCCAATCCTCTTTTTCTGCTTTGATCCTCCTCTGATCCATGTTTATTCCTCCCCTGATTCTCTTGTGTTTCTCTTCTGATCCTCCTTTAATATTAACTTTTATTTAACCACGGTGGACGGAGATTTAAAACAATCAATACAAGAATAAAATACAACAAATCTTAAGCATATACAACAAAACAAAAAATGTCTGTATAAAAACAGTTTAAGTTTAAGTTTCTTCTCTAGAGTTTCAATATGGGATTTAAAACTTGGAGTGTCATCAAGCAAAATACCCAGATATTTATGCAGATGAACAACCTCAATTCCCTTCAAGAGTGGACTCTGTGGGTATAAGGTTTGGTCTTCTTCTTTGATATGAAAACATTAGTTTTGTTTTGTCAGTAACTTTAACTGGATGAGTGTCTGTTGCACGATATCAAAAGCTTTCTGTAAAGATTGAACAGCATTAGAGGGGGATGAACCAAAACAGTAAATAATTGTGTCGTCAGCGTAAAGATGTATACAGGCTTCAGATACATTTTGGCCCAGTTCATTGATGTAGATTATGAATAAAAGGGGTCCTAATACTGAGCCCTGTGGCACCCCCTTATGGACATTCACAAATTCAGAACGCAAATCATCATGTTTAACACTTTGGGTTCTTCCTCTCAAATAATTAGCAAACCAAGAGACCACAAACTCTGACAGGCCCAAGTTCATGTTTTTGCTTTAAAATTGTGTGATCCACTGAGTCAAAGTCTTCTGACGGATCTATAAAAGTGAAGTGCAGGTACAAACGAGAAAGGTTCCCAGATAACATAAACAGGTTTTTGCATGGGGGAACAGAGGTCTTTACAGAGTCGAATACAGATCCTGATGCTGTAAAGTGTCGATTAAAACAATTTAAATCACTTCTGTCGTATACTGTATTTGAATCTTTAGAAATGAATGTGGGGAGTCTGAGGGATTTTGTTCACAGTTAACGAATTAATTGCTTTCCAAAATTTCTGATTGTTGTTAAGATTCTCAGTTGTAATAGGTAAGTAATATTCAGATTTTGCCTTTTTAATATGAGCAGTACAGTTGATTTTTAGTTGCCTAAAGACAGTCCAGTCTTTTGAAGAATCAGTCTTCCTGGCTTTAGCCCAAGAAACATTACGTTGGTGAATTAGATCTGAAAGTTCTGGAGAGAACCAGGGTTTTTCTCTCCCTTTGACCCTACATTTTCTCAGAGGGGCATGTTTGTTCACGATTTTCTCAAAGTTATCTTTAAACAAAGTCCAGTCTTGCTCCATGTCTGGCAGTAGTCTGATACGTTCCCATTTAACAGAGGACAAATCATGGTGGAGGGCCTCTTCGTTGAACTTCCTCAAGTTCCTCTTGAAAATAGTGCGTGGTTTAAATTTAGGGAGTTTTGTGTCTCTGAACACTCAAATGATCACTCAAATCATTACAGAAAACTCCAGAGGATGAACATGTGTGCAGGGCATTTGTTAGAATTAGATTGATCAATCAAATCAATCAACATTGGAACCTTATCCAGTTTGTGTAGTAAACCGCGCACATGGTCATGAACTACTTAAAGACCAGATGTTGATGTAAAGTCAGCAGGAGTCTGGATGTGTGTCAGTTCAGGTCCTGTTTTCCCTCACGTTCTCTGATGATTCTTCATCTGTTTCTTCCTCATTGGTCCTCAGATTTTGTATCATGTTTTTCCTTTTGACATTCTCCTGATCCTCCTTTGATCTTGGTCTCATATCTTCTTTGATCCTCACATCTTCTCTTTCTCCTCTTAACTTCTATCACTCTCCATTTCCTCTTTCTTCCTTTGATCCTGCTTTGATCTCTGTCTGAATCTGTTGTTTTTAGGTACCCAAGACTCTGTGAGGATGGACTTTCCTCAGGAGAACAACGATGATGATGATGATGGTGGAGGTGGTTTTGATGATGAGGCCAATGATGAAGAAGAGCAGGTCCAGCCTTCTGCAGGTTCCACTGAAAGCTCCACGGCTCCAGATGTTGAAATCCCGTCGAGGTGAAAAACCTTCTGCTGCTTTAGTCATTTAGAAGTCTTTGAAAGAGGATGAAGCTTAAAATAGAAGCTTCCTTAGTGATTTAATAGATCCGTTGGTGTCTTTACACACAGTTATAAAATACGCAGTGGATTCCAAATTATGATCCAAATCGTATTTAAGAGTGAAAAAGATCAAATTCTTTGTTTTTCATTAAACTCATGGATGATTTTGGATCGCTGACGTCAGTCTCAGACGGCTGTGATCATTAGTTTTTCTGGTGAGTTCAGTTGAAGTAGAAGTACAAACTCATATGCAAACGTGGATTAAAAAAAGCCTAAATTTTGTTGCAACTTTTCACAAAACCAACATGAGGTCCTTTTTTCAGAGTATAGATGAAAATATACTTCTTTGTTGTATATGGTGATGGAAGGCGCCATACGAGTGAGGTGGAACATCTCCATCTGACGCCTCAGAATTCTCCTCAATAACAGGAGAACCGTCCTTTGTTCTTTAGGTCCATGTCCCACAGACCTCCACGGCACACATTCCGGCCCAGAAGAGTCTGGACCAAGAACAGTCCAACCCACCTGGACCTCAGGATTCGGTTGATGATGGACCCAAACGTGTCTGTGTTCCGATGCGCTTGTAAGTCCTCCGTGTCTTCAGCTTCATCCCTAAGGTCTTGTAATGTCATGTCAGGACTGGTTAAAACGAGTTTTGCTATTATAAGATAATCTCATCAGTGACCCGGTGGTTGGGGACCACTGCTTTAACAGATTCATTTTGGAGAACGTTCGCAAAGACGGCAATTTAAAACTTTAGTTTCCAAACTGCTCACAGTTGTAGCTAGGGCTGGGTTGATAAAATCAGTTAATCGATTTGCATCAGTTTAAGATTAACAGATCAATAATCGATTAATTAAAAAAAAATCAATTTGGGAAAAAAAATCTAAATTCTGCTAGCTTTATGCTAACGTTTAATAGAATTTCCCATAGGACGGCTAATGCTAACCCTCGGTAGACCTAAACATACATCTTTATAAACTCAGACATGAATTTTCCAAATTCTTTTAAGAAAATATTTTTTAAAGTAACCATTTGTGGTCTAAAACACAGTTTTTTTTCCTCATACTTTCTTCTTCTTCTGTAAAAAGGTGTACTTTTTATTGTGTGATCGCCACCTAGTGGCCAAACTGAAACTCCCTCCAGGAGAGCCAGAACAATTGTTGGAGCTTCTCCGTTTGAGAATCATGAGATACTGTCTGATATTAACAATCTCATTATTTCACTGATACATTTTACAGTATGTGAACTGGATCAGATGAATATAAATATATTTAAAACATATAGTAGATTATTCATGTATTTTAAAAGGAATGTGTATAAATTTGTAAACTCAAATTGAATTGAAGGATCAACAGAATCAAAAAGATTCTGAATAGAATCGAATAATTTCTGGAAATTATAATCGATACCCAGCTCTAGTTGCAGCGTTCACCTTTCTAATGCGGGGACTACCATATTTTCTACACTACAAAGCACACTTAAAGCCCCAATTTTTTTTATAAAAACAACAGCGCGCCTTATAATCCAGAACACATCATATACGGATTAATTCTGGTTGTGCTTACTGAAGTCAAATATAAGCAGCTTCACTGTTTGTTTGAAACTTGGTTTCTCTCCCAGATTTGAAGAACACTCTTGTCCGGGACTTCAGTTTTCCTCGAGATCTCCCAGAGTCAGAATTCGTGGATCTGCTCAGGTCCTCCTTCCCGCCGCTGGCTGGGAGTCACAAAGCCTTTGATATCTACACCGTCAACCGAAGTAAGAAGCTGCTGAAGCTTCCGCTGAAGACCATGACACCCAATGAGATCATCAGGAGCATCAAGGCCAACGCGCCTCTGGCCACCATCCTCGTCATCAAGCTGCAGGTAGGCACTGGTTGAGCAGAAGGAACAATGGTAAATGGCGTCCACTTGTACTTCTTTGAAGGTCCAAAAGTTTCAGTTACAATCCCATTTACCCAAAAACACACACAGTCACACCCTGATGGTGGCTTTGTTGCCAAACACTGGCGCCAACCTATAACCACTAGGAGCAACATGTGGTTCAGTGTCTGACCCAAGGACACTTTGACACAGGTGGGAATCGAACCTGTGACCTTCTAATCAGTGGACGGCCACTCTACCTCTGCAACACGGCTGACCCACCAGCAAAAAACAAAACTACAGAGGTTCTCATGAAGAAGTCCAGACGAAATCAATCTACCAATGAAGAAGAAAGACCAACATATGGCAGCGTCATCAACAAACAGTAGTAAACTATCTGCAGTTTTCTGAAAACAATTAGAACTGAATGTACACAATGTACAATGATGTAACAGTGAAACTTGACGCCCCTGGAGCACCAGCCGCGTCTGGTGTGAACGCACCTTGATGGTTTTGAAGCTGATCTTTATTATTTTTAGCTAAATGTCTCATTAACGGCTGCTTAAAAGTTTGTAAATGCTGTTTGTGAAATGTTCTACATTTGCAGAACCCAGAAGCTAAGAAGAAGTCAGAGGAAACATCTGAGGAGAAACTCAAAGGAGCATCTGAGGAGATCAAGGAGGAATCTGAGGAGAACACTGAGGAGAACATGGAGGAGGACACTGAAGAGGAGCACCTGGAGGAGGACATTGAAGAGAATGTGGAGGACAGTGAGGGCATAGAAGATTCCCATGTGTCGACTGTAAAGGACCAACCTTCATCCTGTGATGCTGAAGCAGCAGAAGACGAAGCTGGACCAAGTTCGAGGTAATTTAACTAAATGTCAAAGATCAAATCCAGTTTTCTGGTTCTGATTCAGGTCAGAGCTCCTTACACCATATTAATGTAAAAAATGCTTTTCTTTCAAAATGGCCACTTCATGTTGGTTTTATCTCCATAGCAACCATTTTATGTTTTGGTCGCCTGGGGATACTGAAAAGATCTTTGTAGGTTTTACAAGAATTGGCAAAAGTAAACTTTCTGTTCTCCTTAGCAACAAAAGTTATTGGTTAACCACCCGCATTCCTAATATAGTCATATCCCATGTTACATCTTTTCGATTAGGTCTAGTCATGAATCCATGCATTAAACTTTCGTCGGTTAAAAATTACACGAGTAACATTAGAACGCCTGCTGTCAGTTGTGGGCCCGTGACCCACACAGCGTTCAAAATCTACACCTTCTAAATCCAACATTTTTCCCCAATTGTTTCCTAAAGATGTTCAAGAAGATGGGAGGAGATTGATTAAGATCCTTACTATGAGTTTTAATATGTAGTAGTAGTAGTAGTAGTAGTATTAAATTTTTTTTTTCTTTTTTCTTACCAAAAATTCAGGATGGTGGCCTCCTCCTGAGGTCAAAGGTTAACAAAACTCCAGGGCAGTTGAGGAATAAAGCTGGTAACGTGTGGGAAATTTCACGGCAATAACTTAGTCCAAAGTTGTTGTTTTTTATATATATTTTGGGAAAATGTGAAAATTCCCAAATCTCACACTTTGCCACAAAATGGCCATCAAGCCATGAGTCATGGTGTCCTGTATGTCCTCTTCACACCTGATTGTTCTCCCATTGTAACTGTTCTTAATGTCTGCAATAGTTCCTTATTGGAGTAGCCACAAACGATTATTTTAATTGTTGAATAATAGCTGATTATTTTTTCCAATTAGTCGAATAATCTGGTCATGCACAAAGTTGAAGTAAAACACGCATCATTAGCTTTTAACTAACTAAAACCTAGATATATAGCATTACCTGCGATAATGCTAGTGTGAACGCTGTAAGTGGAATTTGGCAGCTGAAGATGCTAGTGACGATAGCTGAAGATGCTGAAATTGATAGGTAAAAACGCTGAAGTCGATAGCCAGCTAAAATATTAGTTCAATGCCAAATTAGTCTAAAAAACTGAAAAAAGTCGAAGTTAGCCAAAATAGCTAGCATGAAGCTGAAATATCAGCTAAACTCCAAATTAGCCTTGAGTCCCTTTAATAAATGCCAAAATAATCCAAAAAGCTAACAGAATGCTGTTAGAACGTTCAACTTTACTACACTCTGAGGCCATATAATATAAAGTAACGACTAATCGAATATTAAATTGGTCATTGACTATTTTATCAGTCTATTAGTTGACTAATCTTGGAAACTCTTATCAGGGAGTGAGACCTCTTCTGTGTGGACTACCTTGCCTCTCTTTGTCACCATCCGAATGACATCCCAATGTCAGTCTTGTAGATCCTGGTGGTGTGGATCAGGGGGTCAATGTCCCGCTTGCTTTTAGCGTATAGCTTGATGTCATCCATGTAGAGGAGGTGACTGATGGTGGCCCCATTTCTGAGTTGGTATCCATAGCCAGTCTTATTGATTATTTGGCTGAGGGGGTTCAGACCTCTGCAGAACAGCAGTGGGAACAGAGCATCACCTTGGTATACACCACATTTGATGGACACTTGTGCAATTGTCTTCCAATTGGTTTCAAGGGTGGTTTTCCACAACTTCATTGAGTTTCCTATGAAGGCTCCTAGAGTCCTGTTGATGTTGTACATCTCCAAGCATTCAGCGATCCAGGTGTGTGGCATTGAGTCATAGGCTTTCTTGTAATCAATCCAGGCTGTGCACAGGTTGGTGCGACTGTTCTGTCAACCAGGAGTTGGTGTTTGGCTCCTCTGGAGTCTCTACCAATGCCCTTCTGTGTATTTCTCATGAACTGATCCATGTGTATTTTGGTTGCAATGACATGAGCTTCTGTGTTGCGGAGAGACACATTATTGGCCGTTAGTTGGATGGGACTGCATCCTTTGAGGGGTCCTTCTGGATCAGGATCGTTCGCCCTTCCGTTAGCCTTTCAGGGTGAGACCCATCTCTTAGCATCTGGTTCATTTGTGCTGCCAGGCACTCGTGGAGTGCTGTGAGTTTCTTAACCCAGTAGGGGTGTATCATGTCAGGGCCCGGTTCTGTCCAGTTCTTCATACCTGAGACTCTGTCTCGGATGTCTGCCACTGTGATGGTTACTGGGTTCTGTTCAGGGAGGATGCTATGTTCTTTCCTCAGAGAGGTCAGCCATGGAGCATTGCTGTTATGTGCCGTCTCTTTCTCCCATATACTTTTCCAGTAACATTCAGTTTCCAGACTTGGTGGGTCTGCTCTGCTGTTTTGACCCTGCCACTGAGCGTACACTTTCACAGGTTGATTTGTGAACAGCCTGTTTATCCGTCTGGCTTCATTGTGTCTAGTGTACCTCTGTTCAAGGCCAGGAGCCTTTGTTTGGCAGTTTCCAGTGTTTCAGGTATGGTCATCTGGCTGTATCTCTTAGGCTCTTGCTTTTTCATTGCACGTCTCTGGGCTTCTCTCAACTGACTCACTTCGCTCTGAGCTGCCTTGATTTTAGCCTCCAACCGTTGGTTCCATGGTGGGCATTGTTCTCTCCCGTGGTTGGTCTTATAGTCAAGTATTTCAAGGATCACTGCAGCTGTACTGTAAACCAGTTCATTGGTTTCTATGACTGTTGTGGTAGGAATTGCCTTCAATGCTTCATTGACAGTTTCCAGGAGACTTTCAGGTGGTACTTCAATTGGTGTTCTGGCTGCCTGGTGTTCATTCTGGACATGATCTAGTCTTTTAGGTCAGTTGCTGCCTCGCTCAGCGTAACGATAGTTATTGGGGCTGTATTCCCAGGATCTGGTTGGGAGTTTGGTAAAGCCTCCTCTCTGTCCCAGTGTTTGGGCTCTCCTATGGTGTCTTTGAATTGTACTTTGTCAATCTCAAGCTGTGACAGTAGTTGCATGTAACCTCTCTGAGTAGGATTACTTGAGTAGTAGCATTACAACAGATCCCTATTCTCACCTCTAGTCCATTTCCGTCCTGCTCCAGTAACCTGCTTTCCATCGAGGTGCTCTGGTTCCCCAGCACCTGACGCAGATCTTGTTTGGCCAGGTGATGTCTGAGCAGACATGACATGTGTGTCAGTACAGTATCTCTCACTATTTATGAAGGGTCTTGTCTAAGGTCCCTCACTGAATGGTGTTTTTTGTTGTTGCTTCCCCTGGGAGACTTGCACATAAAACACATTGAATCCATTAAATATTAAGTTAATCAAAATGTTTGATTCTTTGCTTGAAAGGGAGAGGAATAAGGCAAAAATTTATTTCTGTAGATCAGCTCATGTTCACCAAGTAATATGAGATTTTTGCTCGTCTGCAGCTCGGATCAACATGGTTTCAGAGAGGAAGCTGGGATCAGAGACTCACCAAAACACCATAAAGACTCTGAGGTGGATGATGTGGACCAAGTTGATGCCTCTACTGAAGATCCAGAATGGAGACTGACATGTGAGCAGCAAAAAGTGGTGAAGAAAACACCCAAAAAAAGTCTAGGAAAACGGTGGAAAAAAAGGGCCTGTAAAGTCTGTGGGTTCTGGTACAGATCCTTGGGCAGTTTGATCAAACATGCATGGACTCACATGAATGAACCGCAAAGAGTTTGTGGCGTCTGTGGAGACACTTTTGAATCCACCGAAGGGTTTCAGGAACATCTGAGAACCTACGATGAAGTCTACAAGTGTGAGGAATGTGGTAAAATCTTTGTTAACATCTACACATTCAGAAGACATCTAGTCATGCACTCAGAAAACGTGGACATCCGGTGTGACGTTTGTGAGAAAAAGTTTGGAAGCAAGGCCGCACTGAACTTGCACAGCTGGAACCACGTAGAGGACCGGCCGCACAAGTGCGATCTCTGTGAAAAGTCCTTTGGTCTGAAAAGTCTTCTGCAGGCTCATAGAAAGAACCATGAGAACAAGTGCCACGTCTGCGAAAAGAGCTTCTCCACCAGCCAAAATTTGTTTCGGCACCTGATGAGTCACTCGGAAAACGGCAACTTTGTGTGTGACGTTTGTGGGAAACGCTTAAAAAACTTATTCACACTGAACAGCCACAAGCAGCTTCACATGACCAGAGAACGGTCGTTCCTCTGCCATATCTGCTGCAAAGCCTTCTACTGCAACAGAACGCTGAAAACTCACTTGATGATCCACAGCAGCGAGAGGCCGTTCGTCTGCCAGGACTGTGGCAAAAGCTTTTTGGCAAAAGGAGACCTGAAGAATCACCAACGAGTTCATACCGGAGAGAGACCATACGTCTGCTCCCACTGTGGACAGCGCTTCAAGAATAAGACGAATCTTAAACAACACGTCAGGACCCACTTGGGCATCAAACCCTTTGTTTGCAACTTGTGCGGGAAGGCTTCTGCAACTTTGCCACTCCTGAGGATCCACATGAGGACCCACACTGGAGAAAGACCCTACAAGTGCTCTCTTTGTGACAAGACCTTCACCCAGAGCCACTGTCTGAAAACACACATGATGAAGAACCATGCTGGAGAGAACCAGAACCAGACCGGACCCTAAAGAACCTTTATCAGAACAATCCAAACGGACTTCAGAACATGATGCTGGATTGAAACGGAAGCTCCAGAGAGAAACTTTCTGTGCTCGTCACTAACAGGAGGAATGTAGTCTGGTCAAAATGGAGACAAAGGATTTTAACTGAGGTAAACATTCTTTCTGTGTCTTCCAGAAACACAAGGTAAACGACAATATAATTACTCTTAGTTAGCATTCTAAGATGGTCTTTAGCAGGGACAACATTTTTAATTAATGGTTGTATTACTGAGTATAACCTTGATTTTATGTTTTGAAACCCAGTTAGATGAAAACAACAGCTCAGCTGTTCTCACTGAGTCAACAGGTGTTTGTTCAGTGGAAGGAAAGGTGGTTGGAGTTTAATGTTGAGAACATTTTGGCTGGAGAAAATAAAACCCTCCAACTCCAAAAAGACTGTGTGTGGTCTCTTTAGCTCACCCACTTTGCTCCACTCTGCTGCACAATCTTTCCCAGGTACGTAACCTCAAAAGTGAGCCGTCATCAGGTCTTCCTCCATGTCTTTTTTTCCAACTTGTCCTTTCAAACAGCCGACAAAGCAGGCGAGCGCTGAAGGCCTCTTGTGTTAAACAGATTTTACTGTTACAAGAGATGTAGATCTTCGGACAGACGATGTGTATATTTGTATAAACCACCCATGCCTTTTTAAATTTCAGTCCAATATTGATTTTTCAGAGGACAGAATATGTGGAAGGGATCTGCTTTAACACCCCCACAGATTTTCCAACAGTTTGTAAGTCGGTGAAAATGATCTTAAAATATTCTTCCAGCTGTAAAAACATTGAGTTTGTAGTTTTCCATTGATGTTCGTATAGTTCTTTCCATTGTTTTGTTGAGATTTCAATTCCCTTTCCCATTACTTGTTACACAGACTGTGGTTCAGCCCCTGTAAAAGAAACCAAACCTCGATAACACAGAGATGGATAATTTCAGGCCAATCTCCAAACTCCCTTTTTTATTAAAAATCTTAGAGAAAATAATCCATCTACACACAACTGTAATCTTTCCTGGTAAGAAACAACGTCTTTGGGGTTTCTCAATGGTTTCAAGAGTCTTCACGGTACTGAATCTGCTCTGTCGAGGGTTTTTAATGACATTCTCCGAGTAACCTATTTATCAAATCTTTGAGTGGTCTCGCCCCACCTTACCTCTCAGCGCTATTCTCTCCGTACACTCCTAATGTACCTAATGCATCTGCAGTTCACATACTTATATAATCCCATCACACATACTGTTAGTGAAAAGGTGAGATGACACCTGTGTTCAGGTGAGTGTTTCCATTCTACTGTGGTGGATGATGGAATGTAAAATGAGCGGGAGTGCCCGGTCATACCCCCACCAAGACCCCTAGGAGAGAAAAGGAATCTGCTCTCTGGGCAACCCACCTCACCCACCCAGACCCGTGCAAGCAGAACCGCCAAGGGGCCCCCAACATCAAAGAGCAGGGGGGTACAGGAGCACAGAGAAGAACAGGCCTCCTGCTGCACCAGGGGGCCCAGCCCAGGGTCCAATCCACCAGAGAGTCCCACCCATAGCCCCAGACAAGCAGCCCACCATCACCCAGGAGTTCGGAGCATCCCCCCCAACCACAGGTACAAACCAGGGCTCCCCAAAGGAGACTGGCCCAAAGTTGCTATAATAGTAATGAAAGAAGATTTGGAAACAGATTTTCTCTGAATGTATCTAATTTATTTTAATTTAAGTAATTAAAAATGGAGAAAACCCTTTGAAATTAGGGATTTGACCATTTAATGTTGCTTTAGATCTACGTAGAATCTTCTTCTGGTCTCAAGTTCTGTTTCTTCAAAAGAAGCCCATTAATCATGTGAAAATAACATTTCATAGAAAGTGATGCACTGTTATAAAAAAAACATTCTATTGAAGATCATTCATGAATTTTAGAACATTTTAGAACATGCATAAAACATCAAATTTGAATTTGAAGATCACAATTTAGGTCTAAACATGATTTCAAAATGGAGAATAGCCTTGTTGACAGGAAATATGCCAACGGGGTTATCAGAAGTCAGTTTGATAACTATTCAGTAGAAGAGTATAAAATGATGTTTAATGCATAATTTTTTTATTTACATAAAATTGTATTTAACAGGGTTTAGCTTTGGTGTTCTACACCCCTAAAGTCACTGATATTTTCTGCCCTGTTGCCATTTTTTCTGAAGTCAACGTGAAAATGGTCCATTTGTGCTTTTCTGTTAGATAAATAATTATCTATCTTGAGAAATTATTTTTGGTAATTCTTAAGTATTCATTCCATTAATATTACATTTTTTTGCTTATTTGGAAATATTTATTTTTGCTTGCCATGTCCCTATTATCTTCTGTATACTGTAATTGGTTTTCTTTTTTCAAATATGACGATAGTAGTTTATTTTTTGCGGACTGTTTACTATTGTGATTTGTAAATTTGTTTAATAAAGTTCTTCTGTTAAAAAAAATCCTGGAACTAAAAGATCTGTTTCCACCCGGACCATAATAACGGTTACACCATCACAATCCAGAGAGGACCGCGAAAGTTCGTGCCCACAATCCGAACCAGCAGAGCAGGAGGATGATGTTCTACACACCCGACAGCGGGACCTTCTCCAAGGCCGACATCCTCCGAGGGATCATCACCGAGAAGCTCAGCATCGCCACCCGCGACATCCTGGCGGTGGTGGAGAGGACGGTGGCCGACTACGAGGAGGAGGCGTCGGGCTTCAGGCGGAGGATCGCGCGGCAGGAGCGGCAGCTGGAGCTCCTGCAGCCCCGGGTCCACCTGCACAGGCTGCGTAAGTTCTCTGCGGCGGACTTTAGCAGCTCCGACTGAGGCTGAAACTCTATCTTTGTCCCGGGAAAGTGGAGGAACCAGAACCAGAACCGCGGGGCTCGGAGGAGCTGGACGGGACGAGACCGCCGAAGGAGGAGCTGCTCTTCCCGCCGCCTGGTGAGTCGGTCACTGGTTAGAGGCACGTGCAGGGATGGAGATGGAGCGCGTGCTCAATATTGAAATCCCGCGAGGGTTTGTGTGGCATAAATAAAGTAACACAAAAGAAAACTGTTTAACTTTCCTCGATATTTTAACCCAGAGTTATCAAACTCAATCACACAAGAGGCCAAAATCCAAAACATATCTTAGGTCGTTAGCCGAACACGATAAACATTTATTAAACTCTCTAAAACTACATTTTAAAAACTTTTAAACCACAACTATTTAATCTAAACATGAACTGGATCTATAGTATTAGCTGGGATAATGCGAGCGTGAATGCTGTAAGCTGAATTTGGCCGCTGAAAATGCTTAAATGGATAACCGAAAACACAGAGGCTAATAGCTGAAAACGCTAAAGCTTGAAGCTAGCCAGAAAAAAGAACTAAAACCTAAAAAGAATAAAAAACTGAAGTTACTCAAAAAAGCTAGTATGTTGCTGAAATAGTTGCTAAATTCTAAAACAGCCAAAAAAATTATAAAAGCTTAAATCAGCCAAAACAGCTAGCATGTAGCTGAAGTATTAGTTAAACTTCATAATAGTATAAAAAATCTTAGTAAATGCCAAAATAGTCCACAAAGCTAGCATAATGCCAATTTTTCAAACTATAAAACCGTAACTTTTTAACATAATTACGAATAATAAAAAGGCAGCAATATTTTTCACGAATAAATCAACTTAGATAACTTTAAATAGATAACTTTAAATATTTTACTCTCCATAAAAATATATTTTGTCAAAATTATACAAGTAAGAAATAAATCCAAGATAACATCGGGTCATTAATAACAATAACATAAAATGATCTGCCGGTTCCGATAGAATTACAACGGGTTAATCACTAGAGATGACACGCAGGCCTTTTACTATTGTCCAAGATACGTAAAGAGTGACGCCATATTGAACTGGTATAAAAACAATGAGACATGTCGTAGCAGAATCAGTAAAATGACCATAAAATGCTTATTTTTCGTCTGATTTTAAAAAGGAAAAAACTGTTAACGTCAGAAAAATGATTACCAGGTCATCGCAATGTTTTTTTCATGAAGTGCCCCAAATGAACGACATTTCAGACTTTTTTGAAAATAAATAGGTTATTATACAGGAAAGTCAATCCATTCCTGATGCATTGTTGTGATTTTATTCCAATCTACACACAAACTTTACACAAACTTTTAAAATGTTCAAAAACTGTTAGTTTCCTCGGTCTGTGTTTATAAACGGATCGGTGGGTATTTTTCCAGATCTGTTTGTGCAATTGTAACACAGCAGTAAACAGGCATCTCAACCATTCCAATATGGCGTCCAACTTTGCGTACACAACCAGCTAGCATGTCACCTCTAGTGATCTAACTCATTGTCCTAACCTGCCTTTCTCAGATCCTCCTTATGCTCTCCTCCTCTCCTGATCCTCCTCCGATCTTCATGTTTCTCCTTAGCTCCTTTCTCAATCATCCTCTATTCCTGCCCAGTTCCTCCTTTGATCCTCCTTTGATCTTTGATCCTCACATCTTCATCTGTTTTTCCTGTGTTCTTTCTCTTTCTTCTTTTATCTTCTATTACTCTCCTCTTCCTTCTCTTTGTTCCTGCTTTGATCTCTGTCTGATGCTCGTTTGTTCTTCCTTTGATCTTCTACCAGCCTTCTCTGATCTTCCCCCGTTTCTCCTTTGATCTTTGTCTGATGCTCCTCTGTTTCTCTTCTTTTATGTAAACATTGTCTCAGAATGAATCTATTGTTTGTAGGTATCAAAGACTCCGCGAGGTTCAATTGTCTTTGGGAGGACGACGAAGATGATGATGATGGTGGTATTATTGATGATGAGGCCAATGATGAAGAAGAGCAGGTCCAGCCTCCAGCAGGTTCCAGGAAAAGGTCCAAGGATCCGGATTTTGAAATCCCATCGAGGTGAAAAGCTTTTTTTCAGAGGAAGTCTTTGAGAGAGGATGAAGATTAAAATAAAAGCATCTTCTTTAGCGATTTAACAGATTGGTTTGTGTCTTAGTACATTTTAAAGAAATATCGTGTGTTCGATGATTTTCTGTCTCCTTGGATCACTGGCATCAACCTGACACCTGTGATTGTTAGTTTTCCAGGTGAGCTCAGTTAAAGGAGAAACTATCCAATCCTCAGAAACTTTAATCCGCGTAAAGACTTGTTTGTTTCAAGTTTCTGACATTTTTTTAAGGTACTGTTCTAAAACTCTGGATAAATAATTATTTAGTTTGGTCAGAAGAAACCGCTCAAAGTGTAGTTTGGTTCTCCTTTCTGCTCCCTCAGACGTGATGGAGGTGTTCTGTTTATAGTTGAAGACGTGCTTTGTTCCTTAGATCCATGTCCCAAAGACTTCCACGGTCCAGAGTCTGGACCAAGAACAGTCTGACCCACTTGGACCTCAGGGTTCGGTTCATTAAGGACCCAAACTTTGAAGTAGCACAACCGTCTTGTAAGTAGTTTGTGTATCTGTATATATATATATATATATATATATATATATATATGTATATATATATATGTATATGTGTATATTAGGGGTGTAACGGATCACGGATGATCTGTGGTCCCTACGGGTCTGAAGCCATGGTTCGGACACGTGTGTACCGCGGACCACTCCAACCTCCACCCCCCCGTGAGCGCACACACCTCAGACTCTCATAATTTAAATCAGTTGTCCGTTCACATCAATGGAATTCTCTTCAAATTCATGAAAATCCTCTTTGTTTTAACAAGCACCAAAGTAGCTGCTTCACGTTTACCTTAAAGTCTGTTCACCTGAAGCTCCTCCCACTGCGTGTGGGAGGAGCTTCTGTCAACAACGTTTCTCAGCTTCCTAATGAAGGCCGTGGATCTATAGATATCAGGTTTATTTCATTTTAAGAGCTGAATCAAAGCATCGGTACACGTTTTCATTTCTGGATTAAAGGAATCTCCCAATGAGGAGCTCGGCTGTCCCGCACGGAAGAGAGCCGCTTCTCCATAACGGACTCGCCGGTGCTGTCAGGGAACGATGTCAAATAGACCAAAAATCACCAGGAAAAGCGAGCACGGGATGTAGCAGCCATGATCATATTTATGTATGATTTTTTTTTTTGTTACGTGATGAGGAAAGACATTATTAGGCGGACCTGTCACCTGGGTTTGGTTTGGTTCTGTTGGTTCTGAGAGGGTGTACAGGGCCCGGTATTTTTTGTTGATCGCTTTAGTTGCCTTTTTATTTTGGAACGATCAAACACATATTTTTGTCTATGATGAACTTTAATAAATCAAGAAACATCCAGAGGACGTTTTCTTCATCTTTTTCGGAGTGCGTCACAAACAAGGTCATGAGTCTGCAGCCGTTACACGGGTGGGTCACGTTTAACAGATAATTATTTTTCCCACAGTTATTTTAAATCCTTTAATACAAAAAATGTTTAACTTTTATTTATGGATTAATTTGAGATGGGAACATTTGTATTTTAAGGGGTATTCCAGATAGACTTGGTATTTTGATCATTATTGTTAAGCATTCTTTTCTCTGTTTTAGTAGATTTGGTCTCAAGACGTAAATTTAATCAGAAACTATATGTTTTAACATTTTGTTTTTGTTCAAAGTTTAAATATGTTTTGTTTTGATAAATAGGCCTCAATGACCAAATGTTTTGATTTTACTTATATAAATATTGTGTGTGTTAAGTACTTTAAATTCTTATCGAATATATTATTTGAAGCATTTCCAAAAATTA
>NC_050529.1:1091504-1095940 GCF_002922805.2 Oryzias melastigma
ACCGTGACACGAACCTTGAGTTTTGTGATCCGTTACACCCCTAATGTATGTGTGTACATATATATATATATGTACATATATGTGTGTAAGTATGTATAAATGTGTGTATATATGAATATGTACAGATGAAACTTTTGTTTCTCTCCCAGATTTGAAGAACACTCTTGTCCAGGACTTAAGCTTTCCTCGAGATCTCCCAGAGTCAGAATTCGTGGATCTGCTCAGGTCCTCCTTCCCGCCGCTGGCTGGGAGTCACAAAGCCTTTGATATCTACACCGCCAACCGAAGTAAGAAGCTGCAGAAGCTGCCGCTGAAGACTATGGCACCCAGAGAGATCATCAGGAGCATCAAGGCCAACGCGCCGCGGGCCACCGTCCTCTTCATCAAGCTGCAGGTAGGTACTGGTTGAACGAGATGTGAGGGAACTGAAGGAACAATGGTAAATGGGCTCTACTTATACAGTATGTTATGAAGTATACTACATATTCTTCTTTGAAGGTCCACACGCTTCATAGTTACCCAATTATCAACCCCATTTACCCCAAAACACACACAGTCACACTCCGCTCCCAAACACTGGCACCAATCTGGGTTACCTGAATATGGGATCCAGTGTCTTACCCAAAGGCACCTCAACAAAGGCGGGAATCAAACCTGCAGTATTCTAACCAATGGACAGCCGGTCATTCAGAGTCTCTCTGGGTGCACCGTACTTCACTCGTGCAGCGAGAGCAGCGCCTGAATGACGGACGTTTTAAACATTACTTCTGTCTGTCTTCTTAACCCAAGAGGGGGGAAATAAAAGTAAAACTGGAAGATCTTTGTATTATTGTCTTGATGAAAATAAGAAAAACATCATAAGCCCACGAAGATGGTGAGATGTTGCCGGCTACAACGGCACCCGTGGCGGCTCTCCGCCTGCTGCACCCTGGACAGTAGATGCAGTAACTCTGCCGGAGCCTACGCAGCGGAGCTAGCTAGATTGCTAAGGCTTGATGGCTCCAGCCCCATGAGCTCTGTGACTGGGTGTATCCCACCCTCACCCAACAGTAACATGGACTGTCTGGCACTCCAAAGGGTTAAGAAAATGGAAGGAAGTTCAGGATGAAAATCCTTGCATTCAGCAGACATTTTTAATGAACTTTTCTACGCTTTGATCGAGTCACTTAAAAAGGTCACGTGCCCAAAGATGAGTCCCTGATTGGTTGACGCGCCTCATCCAACGCCCAAATCGCACGGCAAGGTCTTTACAATGACCTTAGCATTGAAACTCGACGCCCTGGTCGTGCCAGCCGTATCCGGTGTGAACGCGCCTTGACGGCTTTGCAGCTGATCTTTAGAATTTTTAGCTAAACATCTCGTTAACAGTAGCTTATAAGTTTGTAAACGCTGTTTTTGAAATGTTCTACCTTTGCAGAAGACAGAAGCTGAGAAGAAGTCAGAGGAAACGTCTGAGGAGACACTTGAAGGAGCATCTGAGGAGATCAAGGAGAAATATGGGGAGAATCTGGAGAACATCGAAGAAAGTCTGGAAGAGAACACTGAAGACACCCTGGAGGAAAACCCTGAAGAGAATCCGAAGGAGAACATTGAAGATAATCTGGCAGAGAACATCGAAGAGAATCCGAAGAAGAACACTGAAGAAAATCTGGCAGAGAACATCGAAGAGAATCCGAAGGAGAACACTGAAGAAAATCTGAAGGAAAACATTGAAGACAATGTGGAGGAGAACACAGAGGAGCATCTAGAAGAGGACACTGAGGACATAGAAGATTCCCATGTATCAACAGTAAAGGAGAAACCTTCATCTTGTGATGCTGATGCAGAAGAAGATGAAGCTGGACCGAGTTCAAGGTAATTTAACTCTGGTGCTCTCTTATGGGGTCCAGATGACCCCACCCTTACATTGAGGTGTTAGCCCTTCCATGACAAAGGTGGACAAGGTGGACAAGACTTCATGTCTGTCATTGGACACCAGTAAAGATCGACAATCATTGGAAAAAAAAGTTCAGCGCACTGTCTTGTGGGGTCCAGATGATCCCACTATTATTTAAACAAGCCTATGAGAGCGGAAGTGTAACATAAATGTTAAAGATCAAACCCAGTTTTCTTGTTCTGATTCATAAATGTTCAAACCCGGCCAGCATTCAGACAGCTTTGGTAATCGTTTTGTGTGCGTGTGAGGGGGAGGGTCATTCACGATGCCCAAAATAGCTTTTTGTCAGGTGTATGGGAATTTTTGTGAGTTTTCTAGCGTGTGGCACGGATCCATTTTTTTTACTCAATCTACCTGCACTTAGGACAGTTCTCTTCCCCCACCCTGGTAACAACTCCCCCCAGAGCCCTCTACACCCGGGATTGTTCTCCCATTTTAACTGTCCTCAATGTCTGTTGTTACTCTTGGAGTGAGACCTCTTCTGTTTGGACTACCTTGACTCTCTTTATCACCATCCGAATGACATCCCAATGTCAGTACTGTAGATCCTGGTGGTGTGGATCAGGGAGTCAATGTCCTGCTCGTTCTTAGCTTATAGCTTAAGTGTTGCCTTGGTGTAGGCCACATTTGATGGACACTTGTGCAATTGGCTTGCCATTGGTTTCAAGGGTGGTCTTCCACAACTTCATTGAGTTTCCTATGAAGGCTCCTAGAGTCCTGTTGATGTTGTACATCTCCAAGCATTCAGCGATCCAGGTGTGTAGCATTAAGTCAGAGGTTTTCTTGTAATCAATTGAGGCTGTACACAGGTTGGTGTGTTGTGACCTGCAGTCTTGTGCGACTGTTCTGTCAACCAGGAGTTGGTGTTTGGCTCCTCTGGAGTCTCTACCAATGCCCTTCTGTATGACTCTCATGAACTGATCCATGTGCATTTTGGTTGCAATGACATGAGCTTCCATGTTGTGGAGAGACAGGTTATTGGCCGTCAGTTGGATGGGACCGCATCCTTTGAGGGATCCTTCAGGATCAGGATTGTTCAGGATGAGAACTATGTATCGCCAGATAGTCAAAATCAAATGACTTTGAATCGGATTGGGCCCAAAACAACCTGATCTGTACCTCCCTACTGTTGTGTTCTTTCTCTCATATACGTTTCCAGTACAGTACAGTTTCCAGCCTTGGTGGGTCTGGTGTTCATTCTAGACATGATCTTGACTTTCGGGTCAGTTGCTGCCTTGGTCAGTGTGGTGTTAGTCATTTGGACTGTGGGCCTGATTTCTGGTTGGAAGTGTGGTACAGCTTCCACTCTGACCTGGTGTCTCTTGTGGTGTTGCATTTTTGTTGGACCTTTTCAGTCTTAAGATGTGATTGCAGTTTGTGGATGTTGGAGCATTGAGATACAACGGAACCTTGTTCTCACATTTAGTCCATTTCCGTCTTGTTCTAATTGCCCACTTTCTATCTGGGGGCTGTGCTTCCCCACCACCTGACAGTGACCTATTTTGGCCAGTCAACGTAGATTTATTTATTCTAACCCCTATTATGTTTTACTGGATGTCACTGATGTTTCTTGGTGTAACAAATGTATTGATTTACCGAAGGAAAGTACAAGTATTCAGGCATCAGAATCCTCTTTACTGTGGATTAGCTTCACCAAGTAATGTGAGATTTTTGCTCCTCTGCAGCTCGGGTCCACATGGTGTCAGAGAGGAAGCAGGGTTCAATGATTCAACTGAACACCACAAGGACTCTGAGGTGGACATTGTGGACCAAGATGATGCCTCTGCTGAGGATCCAGAATGGAGACTGGAGTCCAAGCGGCAAAAAGTGGTGAAGAAAACGGCAAAAAAAAGTCAAGAAAAACGGTGGAAGAAAAGGGCCTGTAAAGTTTGTGGGTTCTGGTACAGATCCTTGGGCACTTTGATCAAACATGCATGGACTCACATGAATGAACAGCAAAGAGTTTGCGGCGTCTGTGGAGACACTTTTGAATCCACCGAAGAGCTTCAGGAACATCTGAGAACCTACGATGAAGTCTACAAGTGTGAAGAATGTGGTAAAACTTTTGTCGGAATTTTCCGTTTCAAAAGGCATCTAGTCATGCACTCAGAAAACGAGGACATCCGGTGTGACGTTTGTGGGAAAAAGTTTGGAAGCAAGACCGGACTGAACTTGCACAGCTGGAGCCACGTAGAGGACCGGCCGCACAAGTGTGATCTCTGTGAAAAGACCTTTGCCCTGAAAAGTCTTCTTCAGACTCACAGAAGGAGCCATGAGAACAAGTGCCACCTCTGCAACAAGAACCTCTCCACCACCCGAAGTTTGTCTCAGCACATGATGAGTCACTCTGAGAAACGCCACTTTGTGTGTGACGTTTGTGGGAAACGATTTAAAACCCCCTACTATCTGAGGATCCACAAGAAGGTTCACATGACCAGAGAACGGTCGTTCCTCTGCCACGTCTGCTGCAAAGCCTTCTACTGCAACGGGTCGCTCCAAA
>NC_050529.1:1096308-1107765 GCF_002922805.2 Oryzias melastigma
TAAAGTTTGTGGGTTCTGGTACAGATCCTTGGGCACTTTGATCAAACATGCATGGACTCACATGAATGAACCGCAAAGAGTTTGTGGGGTCTGTGGAGACACTTTTGAATCCACCGAAGAGCTTCAGGAACATCTGAGAACCTACGATGAAGTTTACAAGTGTGAGGAATGTGGGAAAACCTTTGTCGGAATTTTCCGTTTCAAAAGGCATCTAGTCATGCACTCAGAAAACGTGGACATCCGGTGTGACGTTTGTGGGAAAAATTTTGGGACCAAAGCCACTCTCAACTTGCACAGCTGGAGCCACAAAGAGGAACGGCCGCACAAGTGTGAGCTCTGTGAAAAGTCCTTTGGTCTGAAAAGTCTTCTTAAGGCTCATAGAAGGAGCCATGAGAACAAGTGCCACCTCTGCAACAAGAGCCTCTCCACCACCCGAAGTTTGTCTCGGCACTTGATGAGTCACTCTGAGAAACGCCACTTTGTGTGTGAAGTTTGTGGGAAGCGATTTAAAATCCCCCAGGATCTGAAGATGCACAAGAAGGTTCACATGACCAGAGAACGGTCGTTTCTCTGCGATATCTGCTGCAAAGCCTTCTACTGCAACGCAACACTCAAAGCTCACTTGAAGACCCACAGCAGTGAGAGGCCCTTTGTCTGCCAGGACTGTGGGAAAAGCTTTGTGAGCAAAGGAAACCTGAAGATCCACCAGCGAGTTCACACCGGAGAGACGCCGTACATCTGCTCCCACTGTGGACAGCGCTTCAAGCGGAAGCAAACCCTTGATAGTCACATCAGCACCCACTTGGGCATCAAACCCTTCACTTGCTCAGTGTGCGGGAAGGCTTCTTCAACTCATGATCACCTGAAGGTCCACATGAGGACCCACACTGGAGACAGACCCTACAAGTGCTCTCTTTGTGACAAGACCTTCACCCAGAGCCACTGTCTGAAAACACACATGATGAAGAACCATGCTGGAGAGAACCAGAACCAGACCGGACCCTAAAGAACCTTTATCAGGACAAACCAAACAGACTTCAGAACATGATGCTGGAGTAACTGATGAAGTCCAGCATGAACAGTAGAGATGGTTCTGGTTCCATCCATCTCATAAACACTGGATCAGGGGTGCCCATTCCTGGCCTTCCAGAGTTACCACCCTACCTGATTTCCAGCTGTCCATGCACTGCTTGCTGCTGATTACCTGGATCAGGTGTGTTCATTCAATCACAATGTGAAGATGTGCATGTGGCAGGGCTTGGAGATCTGGGAAACAGGCAGTGTGGTAGCTCTGGAGGACCAGGAATGGACAGGTCTGCACTCGATTCTCTGAACAGCAAATGAAGAAGTTTGAATTTTACAGTTATGTTTTAATCAGTCTTGTTGTAGATGATGCACATGTCTCAAGTTTTTCATTTCAACATCTGATCAGATACTGTTTACCTGCAAATGTTCCTGGATGTGTACAGAAACTGACTTCAACAGCCAGAAAACTGAAGCTGATCAAGTCTCCGCTCACCATCAGAACGTCTGCTGGAGCTCTAGATCAGATCTTTTTGTACTTATTTCTCTAAAATACATTGTCAAGCTTTTTATAAAGTTTATTAAGCATAAAAAGTCAACATTTGTTTCCTGTTTTAATTTAATCAGAAACTGTAAAGCTGCATGGAGATGAAACCAAATACAACTTCATTAAAATCATTTCTACTCTTTACAGATTAAAGTAGAGCCAAAACTAAACCTCCTTTCACTGAAACATTTAAAGCCTTTTCTAATTATTTTCATCAAGATAATTAAATGTAATAACGCTCCAAACGGCCAAATGAAAATAAATTTATGTTAAGCTCGACAGTTTTTTTATTTAGAAGTGAAGGCTACTCAATCAGAGAGACTGCCAAGAAACTGAAGATTTCCTTTAGCAGTGTCTACTACTCTCTTTAGAGAACAGCACAAACAGGCTTTAACCAGAGTAGAAGAAAGAAGTGGGAGACCCCGCAGCACAACTGAGCAAGAAGATATGTACATTAGAGTGTCCAGTTTGAGAAATAGACACTTCACAGGTCCTCATCTGGCAGCTTCATTAAATAGTATCACAAAACACCAGTGTCAACATCTACAGTGAGGACTTTGGGATGCTGGCCTTTAGGACAGATTGGCAAGGAAAAAGCCAAATGTAAGACGGGTTAACACAAGAAAAAGATGAATATGAGCAAAAGAACACATATTATGCAAAGGAAGATTGGAAAAAAGTTTTATGGATGGACAAATTAGTTTGAGGTTGAACATTTCAATACGGATAAATCTTGAAAATGGGATTGAAAGATTTAATTGTGAAGTATTAAACGGTGAATCATGAACAGTCAAATTTTTGGCCGTTGGGCTCTGGGCCGGAGAAATCTTGGATTCTAGCGATGACCTTGGATCGAGTAAAGAGACCTTACAGCCCAGGCGCTGATGGTGGTTAGATGGACCATGCCGAACCGTGCCAGGAGGAGAGGGCCAGAGCGATGACGAGCTGAGTCGAAGGACCAGGAGGAGAAACTCAAAGCACACCTCCAAACTGTCCAAGAACCATTTAGAGAGGAGGCAGAAGGTGGTGTTCTATCGGGGAGCAGCTTGACCACCTGGTACGATAAAAGTGCCCAGCCAGCTACTTCAACTTGTGGGAGGGGCTTCTAGTAGAGCGAGGTAGAATTTCTCCAGAGGACCCCAACAAACTAAAAGCTGGAAGGCCAAAGGTCGGCAAAGATGGAAATGGAGGATTCTCTAACAAAAGCAAAGTGAAGGAAAAAAGTGATTCAGATAAATATAATTTTTCTAGCTTGTCAATGTCTTGACTAGGGACCGACCCATATGTTTTTTTTAAACCGACAAAATACCGATATTAGTCTAGATGGCCGATATTTAGGCTGATATTCATTTGCATTATTCATTTTAAAAAGATAAATAAATAAAATGGGCAACATGCTGTCATATACTCAACTTATGCTATTTTTAAAGCTTTTGGAAAACCTTTAGTTGATATGTATGTGTATATTAATGTCACATACTGTATATACATACACATAAACAGTGCTCAGCATAAATGAGTACACCTTCTTTAAAAAGTACTAATTTAATCAGTAGCTCAATGAACAAAAGGATAATTTCTAACTTTCCACAAGGATGAGTTTTATTAATTATTCGGCGATCTCCAAAACATAAAATTTAGATGAATAATGTAACTTAGATCACAAAATATTCAGTTTTACTAAGATTGGTTGAAAATGAATACACTCCCTGAATCAAAAACTACTACATCTAGTATTTTGTATGAGCACCCTGATTTTTAAGGACAGCGCCAAGTCTTCTAGGCTTAGAATGAACAAGACGCTGACATTTTGCAACATCTATCTTTTTCCATTCTTCAAGAATAACCTTTAGGGCCTGGATGCTGGATGGAGAGTGATCCTCAACTTTTAGCTTCAGAATTCCCCACTGGAGTTCGATTGGATTAAGATCTGGAGATATACTTGGCCATTAAATCACCTTCACCGTGTTCTTCAGAAATGCGTCAGTAGCTCTCGATGTGTTTTGGATCATTGGCGTCTTGGAAAAGTGCACGACGACCAAGTGCGCAGAGTGATGGCAGCATCTTCTCCAGTATAGAGCAGTACATTGTTGAGTTCATGATGTCATCAATGAAGTGCAGCTCTCCAGCAACAGACCCACAACAGGACACTGCCACCACCGTGCTTCACTGTAGACACCATGTACTTTTCTTTGAAGTCTTTGCCTTTACGCCATACAGATTTTGTTTTTTGTTTTTCCAATCCATTATACCAGTTTGAAATAATCATTCAGACAAACGTATTTATTTATTGATGTCTAATCCCCTCTGAACTCAATACGGTTCTGAGTTCAGTGGTGAGGACTGTGTCAGAATTAAAAAGGGAAGTGACAGCAATTCGTCTCTTTTTACATCAGTCAGTAAGAGCATTGCGCCTGCGCATGCAGCCATAGAGCCAGCAGAACAGCCTACACCGGTCACACGCTCACTTCATCTAACAATGTCATTTTTTGCCGCTTGGATTCTCTCAATCAACACATAAATAACTGAAGATATACAATGTTTACAGCGGTAACACGCTCACGGGGTTGTATTTGTGTTGTACTTCGTCAATCTCAAGTTGGGACAGTAGAGCTGGATGTAACCTCTCTGAGTGGGATTACTTGTGCAGTCCTACAGACCCTTGTTCTCACATCTAGTCCAGTAGAACACTTTACCTGAGGGTGCTCTGGTTCCCCAGCACCTGACGCAGACCTGGAGAGCAGTATCTCTCGCTGTTTATGAGGTAGGCAGTAGTGTGAAGGGTCTTGTCTAAGGACCCTCACTGGTTGATTTGTCTGTTTGTTGCTTCACCTAGGAGACTTACACATACAACACATTGAATCCATTAAATATCAACATTGTCAAAAAGTTTATTTGCTTGAAAGTGTGTGGGATAAGGCAGTAATAATCCCGCCCCCACTAAGTGAATGTCACTGATGTGTAAGTGGAAGTGACAAACGTAATGTGTGATTTTTTCTCCTCTGCAGTTCGGGTCCACATGGTTTCAGGGAGGAAGCTGGGTTCAGAGACTCACCGGAACACCATGAAGACTCTGAGGTGGATCAAGATGATGCCTCTGCAGAGGATTCAGAATGGAGACTGGAGTCCAAGCAGCAAAAAGTGGTGAAGAAAACAGCAAATAAAAGTCTAGGAAAACGGTGGAAGAAAAGGGCCTGTAAAGTTTGTGGGTTCTGGTACAGATCCTTGGGCACTTTGATCAAACATGCATGGACTCACATGAATGAACCGCAAAGAGTTTGCGGCCTCTGTGGAGACACTTTTGAATCCACCGAAGGGCTTCAGGAACATCTGAGAACTTATGATGAAGTCTACAAGTGTGAGGAATGTGGGAAAACTTTTGTTAACATCTACACATTCAGAAGACATCTAGTCATGCATTCAGAAAACTTGGACATCCGGTGTCACGTATGTGGGAAAAAGTTTGAAAGCAAGACCACTCTGAACTTGCACAGCTGGAGCCACGTAGAGGACCGGCCGCACAAGTGTGATCTCTGTGAAAAGTCCTTTGGTCTCAAAAGTCTTCTGCAGGCTCATAGAAAGAACCATGAGAACAAGTGTCACCTCTGCAACAAGAGCCTCTCCACCACCCGAAGTTTGTCTCGGCACATGATGAGTCACTCTGAGAAACGCCACTTTGTGTGTGACGTTTGTGGGAAGCGATTTAAAACCCCCCACCATCTGAGGATCCACAAGAAGGTTCACATGGACAGAGAACGGTCGTTCCTCTGCCACGTCTGCTGCAAAGCCTTCTACTCCAACGGGTCGCTCCAAATTCACATGAAGACCCACAGCAGTGAGAGGCCGTTCGTCTGCCAGGACTGTGGGAAAAGCTTTGTGAGGAAAGAAGAGCTGAACAACCACCAACGAGTTCATACCGGAGAGAGACCGTACGTCTGCTCCCACTGTGGACAGCGCTTCAAGAATTGGACGAATCTTAACAAACACGTCAGGACCCACTCGGGCATCAAACCCTTTGTTTGCAACTTGTGTGGGAAGGCTTCTGCAACTCCTGAACACCTGAGGATCCACATGAGGACCCACACTGGAGACAGACCCTACAAGTGCTCTCTTTGTGACAAGACCTTCACCCAGAGCCACTGTCTGAAAACACACATGATGAAGAACCATGCTGGAGAGAACCCGAGCCAGACCGGACCCTAAAGGACCTTTATCAGGACAAACCAAACGGACTTCTGAACATGATGCTGGATTGAAACAGAGACCCCATACAGAAGGAGTCCAGCATGAACAGTAGAGACGGTTCTGGTTCTCTCCATCTCATAAATACTGGATCAGGAGTGCCCATTCCTGGTCCTCCAGAGCTACCACCTGATTTCTAGATCTCCTTCCACTGATTACCTGGACCAGGTGTGTTCGTTCAATCAGACTGCGGAGACATCTGCATGTGGCAGGGCTTGGAGACCTGGGAAACAGGCAGTGTGGTAGCTCTGGAGGACCAGGACTGGGCAGCCCTGTACCAGACCATGATGCTGGATTGAAACAGAGTCTCTGATGGAGCTTTTGATCAAATCATTTTGTACCAATTTCTGTAGAATATGTTTTTGAATGTCTTCCCTTTTATAAAGTTAAACATTAAAAGTCAACATTTGTTTCCTGTTTTCATTTAATCAGAAACTTCAAAGCTGCTTTAAATAAAACAGAATAGAACTTCACTAAAATCGTTTCTACTGTTCACAGACATGAGGGGAACCAAAACTAAACCTCCTTCACTGAAACAGTCGGACTGTTTTTCTTAATTCATCAAAGCTAGCAAGTTGGCGCTATTAGTTGTTTTGAAGTATTGAAGGATGTGTTGTTTTTACTCTCTTTATCCCTTGTGCTACCTACGGATGTGATACGCATCCAAGAACGTGTTGAATGTGGATTCTTGAATGATGGTTATCCCTGGTGTTATCGCTGTACTGTCACTACCCGATACTGGCGTTTGTATCTTTAAATTTGGTGTCAACGTGGTGTAAACCTGCTGTATCTTGCTCCAGGCTTCTACTTTCACAGCTCTATTCTGATAAATATCAAAACACATTCATTCTTTTGGACTGCTTCTCCTTTGATCCTCGTTGCTGACAGTAGTGAGAGGTCACAACATACAAGTTGAGAAACAGGTGAACAGATCATTTTGGGTGCTGTATCAAACTTTTGGGAATGTTTTCATTTCCAGCAACACTACTACACCATTGTCATGATGTACCTTCAGATGACCGTATGAGCCTCAAGGGAACTGCAAGATCTAGATGACCCTTAAGGTGCAGCCACTCCTCTCTATGACCCTCCACAGACCCCAAAACGGGTCAACTCTGTACGAGTCACCTGACTAAAGCTTCAAGTCATTTGTACACCAACATACTATTATTTACTTAGTGATTTACTTACAAATGTATTTTAGCCTCTTAGCATATCAACTATATAAGTAGCTAAAGTTTTAGATTCTGTTGTTACAACCTTTGTCCTTAATGAAAAAGGTCAATTCTGTTAGTCTAGTTTGATGAATTTGACCACATTTCAGTTTTCTCTTTAAAATAACGTCTGCAGTGACCTCGGAGCAACAAGCACGAATGTTCCATGATGTGATACTAGCGCAAGTCGCTCCAGTTCTCCGATTTTAACCGTTTATGGTAAAATAAAAGGCAAAAACTCTAAAGGTTCAGTCAGTTTACAGTTTTCTCCTTCTTAAACTACCAAACTGGTAAAAGATTATCAATCTGTCAGAGCTGTAAATGTAATCGCGCTAACATTAAGCTAACATTAAGAAATTACTCATAAATAACTTTATTTCTGCCCAGAATCTGAACAAAAAAAACAGATTTTTAGGATGAACATTTCTCGTTAAAATGAAAAACTGTTCAAGACCAGACGGTGATGAGGTCTTCGGTTTCTGGTTTGGAGAAAGATTCGCTCCGGTTTCCGTTCAAAATCTAAAGTCCAGAACAACAGGACGGAGACGGTCTCTGGAGCCCTCTCGGGGGGTTTCAGGGCAGCTCCAGCATGCCGTGCTCCTCCAGGATCTGCTGCGTCCGCGTGTGCACCTGCGTCAGGGCGTGGATGATGATGCGCAGGACGGGCGTGGCCTCCTCCTGCTTCTGCACGCACACCAGCTGCAGGAAGTACTTCCTGTCAGGGAGGGCGAGGAACACCACTTCTGCGGCCTGGCGAAGCAGCCACGGGTGGTGGGGGGCCAAGGCCACCATGTAGGCGTCCCTGACAAACAGGCGGCAGAATTGGAGGCGTTCTCCCTCGGGATGCGCCCGCCGTCGTACCCGCTCTCACCTGCTCAGCTCTCCGGGGGTCTTGTATCGCCCGTCGGCGTCCGGACCCTCGGACAAACCCTCCAGCATCAGCTTCAGCCACAGCAGCGAGCGATGCAGCCTCAGCAGCGTCCGGCACCCCGAGTCCGTGCGACGGTAGAAGTTAACCACGCCTGCATTTAGCTCCGCCTCCACCATGGACTGAACAGATCGATACGCCTGAGGAAGAGAAACAGGAAGTTTTGATCAGCTGTTTCTCCTGGTTCAAGGGTTAAAGCCTTTACCTTACAGCACGTGGGTCAAAGTCACGGCCCGGGGGCCGGATCCGGCCCTCTAACTTGTATAGTTCTGATAAAATATATTTTTATGGAGAGTAAAATATTGAAAGTTATTTAAGGTTTAAGTTGATTTATTCTGGAATAATATTCCTGAATTTATTATTCATAATTAAATTAAAAAGTTACAGTTATAAAGTTTTCAAAATTGGCATTCTGCTAGTTTTTGGAATTTGTTGGAATTTACTATTATTTTTAAAGCTGTTTTGGAATTTAGCTAATATTTTAGCTTCATGCTAGTACGTTGGCTAACTTAAGATTTTTTTTCAATGCTTTATGCTGTTTTGGAGTTAGGCTAATATTTACATGCTAACTGATTTGGATAAGTTAGTCTTTTTTCTGTTTTTTAGGCAATTTTGAATTTTAGCTATTTTTCAGCTACATGTTAGCTATTTTTTTAAGTAATTTAGGCTAATTTGGCATTTAGCTAATATTTTAGCTGGCTTTCAGCTTCAGTTTTTAGCTATCATATTTAGCGTTTTTAACTATCAATTTCAGCATCTTCAGTGGCCAAATTCAGCTTACAGCATTCACTCTAGCATTATCACAGGTAATGTTATATATCTAGATCACAATTAAGTTAAAAAGTTACAGTTTTAAAGTGTTCAATAATTGTTTATCCTGTTCGGCCCGTGACATGAGTTGTGTTTTGGAGTTTGACACCCCTCCCTTACACCGTCCTTTAGCCCGAACGCGGGTGGAGTCGGGCGGTCGGAGGTCTTCCCCTGAACCTCCATCCTGTGCCGGAGCGACAGCTCCCGAATCAGAGACGTTTTTTCTCTGACTTTCTGAGAGAAGAAACTGACCATCGTCCCCAGAGACTCCATGAACCTGCCAGGAGAGAAGAGAGGCGTTTAGGAGGTGGCGACCGGGTGGTTGGGGTACGTCATCTCAAGGGTCGACGACCCCGAACGTGAACATGGAGGTCCCTGTCTGCGTACTCGAGGAGCTGGTCCCAGCCCTGCAGGTACCACTCCAGCAGGATGTCGCCATCTTCTGCCATGCTGGACTTCAAGTACTTGAGAAGACGCCAGGCCTGGAACGACTGGCCCGGACACTCTTTGATGAGGGCGGAGCCTCCTCCTGGGTCCTGCCACGCCTCCAGCAGTGTGGGTTTAGACTGAAATTCAAGGACATGTAACCAGTCAGAGTTCTGATGTTTTTCAGAGCAGCTTTGACATAAAGTCTGAAACTCATCTGGATTGAGTCCTCAGAGGTTGGAATCGGTGAGATTCAGTTTCTGTTTTTACCGTTTGGATGTGGAAGGTGGAGCATGGCCTCCCGGCAGAGCCACAGTCTGGACGTTCTCCTTGAGCTGGAGACAAACAGAGTTTTAAGTTCCTTCATGAAGGTTCCTCCCGTTCAGACATTCAGGTGAAGCTTCTGGGTCACCTCACTAACGTCAGAACAAACTCATGGACTCGGAAGAAACACGAAGCTTCAGGAACGCCAACTCTTCATCCATACATAACCTGAGCGGCGAGTGTTTTTTTCCTTCTTCGTTTATCTTCATGTTTTTTTTTCCTATTAAAACATTTGTTGTGGATGGTAAATATTTATGCTAATGGTTTATCTAAAATTTAAAACAAAATCTGTATAGATTTTAAGAAGAAAAAAGCTAAACTCTGTAGATCCTGAAGGAAAACGGTGTAAACGTCCGTTTTTCTGAGGCACAGTGAACGCACCATGACATCAGCTCACATGTAGAACCCTGAGGTCAAACTTCTCAGCAGGACATTTCTCTGACCCAAACGGCTCCAAACCAAAGTAGACGCACAAACATTTCGTGAAGCCTGAAGGAGGGACCCCCCCCCCCAGTTAGAGGGTCCCGGGTCCGACCCGGCCCGGCTGAGGAAACTCACGGCGCCAGAAGGAGCTGATGAGGAGCAGCAGGGCCAGCATGCAGGACAGCAGCAGGTACCGAGGCAGCAGCTTCTGTCTGAGGAGAACCATGGCGGCGCCGCGGCTGCAGCTCCCCGGCCTCGTGCTCCAGCGGTCACCGCGCTCAAACACACCTCTGCGTTCGACCTTCGCCCTCAGCGTTATCTGTCAGTCTGCCACGGTGGAATGTCGACGCTCCGGTTTCCCACGGAGATTAAACGCAGCAGAGCGGGTCAGCTCAGTCAGCTGGGTTCTGGAGGGTCCCCACTCTCCTGAGACCAGAGGAACCGGGCCAGAGCGTCCTCTGCTGCAACTGTTCGATTCCTTCAAACACTCAGATCTGACCTCCAGTTGCTGCTGTGGATCCTGGAGTTCAGGAACGTCGTTCTAAGATCTCACTGAGTTCAGAGGAACTTCTCCTCCACTCTTAATCTTCAAAATCGAATTTTTCCATTATTGTTCATTTTTCAAAAGTTAAGAATTTTTTTCAACATATTTTTTGTACTTTTACATAAAAACAAAAAATACTTTCTGATTTATTTTAAATGAACAAAAAACTTTTTAATAATAATTTTCTTTGATTCCCTCAAAATATGAGAACACATCAAAGTTGAATTGACTTTTCTTAAAAAACCTCTACAGCAGTTCTCAGAATACCTTGTTTTGATGTACAACAGCGCCCCCATCTGTTTAGATGGGACACAAATGAAGAAGAGACTCCATAAGAACGAAAAGGACGGGATTTATTGAAGGTAAAACGAGCAGGAATCATCTAAAGGTCAGTAGAAAGGTCAAATGTCAACACATCTTTGGTGCATATTTAAATGCCCCCCCGACCCCCCACCCCTCCTAGTGCAAAAACATTTGGTGCATATCAACATTTTGGGAGGATAAACCTAAACTTAAAGGAGAAGTTTGATCCTCTCTGGGAGATCAGTGTGGGTTTGGGGCATCTTGGGGGCTTGTCCGGGATAAACATGAACCCAGTGCAGGGGGATTGTTTTTATCAGTGTTGGGTCATTTGTGTGGAAACTAGAGGAACTGGGGTTCAAAGATCACAACATCACTATTTCAGAGTCACAGCGACCCGTAAAAACTGATGTAGTTTAAATCTTAGTCCTAACCGTCCTGATGGGTGGAAACGAGGCAAATCAGTCAAACCTGTATGGGAGAAATATGAAGTTCATAGACCGCTCAGTGAACCTGTAGAGAGAAAATTTTCATTTTTTTTCCTACGGGCGTGCTGCGGGTAGAGACTCAGACTTCATTGTGAAGTTTTTCTGATAAACTTTAAATGTTTTAAACTTCATTTCTTAGTGTCTTCAGGAATCTGAAAACAGTTCAGATCATGTAATCTGATCCCTGG
>NC_050529.1:1107843-1112760 GCF_002922805.2 Oryzias melastigma
CTTCCCCTTTAAAGGAGAAGTTTGATTCCTTCTTTAAGGTTTTTGTGGGTTTGGGGCATCTTGGGGGCTTGTCCAGGATAAACAAGAACTCAGTGTTTTGGGTTTTTTTTAATCAAAGGATCAGTGCTGGGACGTTTGTGTGGAAACAAGAGGAAACTGGGGTTCAAAGGTGACTACATCACTAGTTGAGAGTCGTGTTTTCAGAGACACAGCGACTCAAAAACTGATTTAGTTTAATTTTAGTCCCAACTGTCCTCACAGGTGGATGTGGGCCGTGTGCAGGAGAAAAGGGTCAAATCTGTACGGATCACGCAGGTGAAATGTATGAAATATGAAGGCCGTAGACCTCTCAGTGAAGCCATAGAGAGAAAATGTTCACTTTTTCTATGGGCGTGCTGCGGGCGACAGGTCTTATTGACTCTGATTTCAATGTTACTGTCTTCAGGAACAGTTCAGATGCTCAGGTTGGCTCAGATCCTGAACATGGTTTCATCTGGTTCTCCACACTTGCAGTCACTATATTAGTAATGAATGTGAGGCAGTTTCTACAGATTCTTCCCAGAAACATTCTCTCTCCTGATTTACTTGATTTTTTCTCAATAAAAGTAAATAAAAACGTACAAAAAACCTTTAAAATCAGAGACTCAAACTTTTTTTTGCAATAGAACAGAATTATGCTTAGTTTGATTTGCTGTCCCTCTGAGAATCTCCCTTCTGAGGTCAGAATGAGAAAAGTCTCTGAAGGTCCTGATTTAGAGGAACAGAAGAAGAATGAGGTCAGCAGAATCCCTGAACTTTGACCTGCAGGATGTCGCTGAGACCTGGACGCGTCTGGAGAACCTGAGGAATCACAGAAGAACATCACGAAACACCAGGAACTTTATTTCACTTTCTTCTTCTGATAGTGATGCAGTCTTTTTGGAACGTACCATCTGTACTAACGGGGTATTTATGAATGGTCTGTCCCAAACTTGACTCACCTTCAGTGTGCTGAGAATTTCTCCAAACAGGTGTTGAGCTTCCTGAGAGTCCGGCTCCTCGAAGTAATCTGCAGCTGAGACCTCCACGACGATGGACCGGATGTTCTTGCACACACCTGCACAGGTAGAGGGCGGAGCTTTGATCGTGACCTGAAGACGACCTGAGCATTCCTGGCTTTAGAGCAGGAGTGTCAAACACAGTCACACAAGGGGCTAAAATCCAAAACAGATCTTAGATCACAGATCGAACAGGAAAAACATTCATTGAACACTCTTAAGTTACATTTTTAAAACTTTAAAACCGTAACTTTTTAACATAATTATGAGCATTACCTGTGATAATGCTAGTGTGAGTGCTGTAAGCTGAATTTGGCCACTAAAGATAATAGTGCTAATAGCTGAAAATGCTGAAGCTAACAGCTAAAATATTGAAGCTAATAGTCTGCTAAAATATTAGCTAAATGCCAAATTAGCCTAAAAAAACAAAGGTTGGCCCAACAGTTAGCATGTAGCTGAAAAAAGCTTCAAGATATCCTAAAGAACTGAAACAAGCCTAAATTAGCCAGTTAGCATGTAGCTGAAATATTAGCCCAACTCCAAAACAGCCTAAAAAACTTAAAAGAAAGGCCCTAATTACCCAAAACAGCTAGCATGTAGCTGAAATATGAGCTAAACTCCAAAATAGCCTAAATAATCTTCGAAAAGACCAAAATAGTCCCAGAATGCCCATTTTAAAACTGTTCTTTGGAGGGTTTGGGGTCTCACTGTGGAAGTGCAGGATGGCCTGACCGCTGACGGGCGTGTGCGTCAGGACCAGCATCTGCAGGCCCCTCAGGCCCGCCTTGCAGAGCTCTGTCGCCGCCTGCAGGCTGAGGTCGGTAATGCGCTCCAGCTCCAGAACCTGCAGCTGCGAGCAGCTCTGAGCTGAAGGAGACGCACAAACCAACCGGCGGTTATGACTGATGTACTCATAAAAACATTTATGTTCAGATTCATATTTTATGCTTTAAATCTGAGATCTAATTGAGCAAACAAAAATAATTTTAGCTAATCAGAATCTTTAGGGAAGCTAATGTTCCTCACTCACCTACAGCAGCCAATCCCTGAGTGCTACAGCTGGCCCCGCCCACACTGAGAATGTGGAGGTGTGGCCAGCATCTACCAATTGTCTGCAGGCAGCGGTTCCCAAATCGAGTCGGCTGTTGGCTGAAGGACAGACAGGTTTATTTGAATGTGTTTCTCACTGACCCATGGATGAAGCACAGAGAGCTCCGTCATAACGACCAGCATGTGTGTCAGACTCACCATGGATGCACCGGCGCCACCTGCAGGCTGCTGATGTTCCTGCAACCGGCTCCCAGAGCCCAGAGAACCTCAGGGCCCGGAGGATCTGAAGAACTCCTGCAGACAGACAGAGGTCTGAGTCCAGCAGAGGAACGTTCCATGCTCAGACAGGTGAGTAGCTTGAGCCTCACCTGTACACGAGCACCTGCAGGTTCCGGCTGTAGCAGCTGGTGATCCACAGAGTTCTGTCGGTCAGAACGTGTGGACACTGGACGATGGACAGCTGGAGCAGACTGCCCCCTGCTGACCGCAGCAGCGCCTCCAACCCCGGCTCCAAGGATCCCCTATGAGAAACACTGCTGAACTACAATACCCACAATCCACCACGAGCTGTTCGACCAATGAGACGACAGCAGGACACCAACAGGAAGTGAGTGTACGGCTGAGTGATACAGAAAAGAGCATGTAACACCCCCTGGCTTTATGTTCCATTGTTCTGTATACTGTTTGTATACTATGTCTGTCATTAATAAAAATAAAAAAGATACAGAACTTCTTATATCACAGTATCGTTTTTATCAGCTACCAGTTTGTGTGTCACAAGTCTCACCAGTGTGTGATGCATGATTGTGTGTTACCATTTTGTGTTACATATTTGCGTGTTACAAGTTTGTGTGTCATGAGTTTGTATGTTACGAGTGTGTTATACATTATTGTGTGTTGGGATTTTGTGCTTAGCTTGTATTTGTCTTACAAGTTTGTGTGTTACAAAATTGTATTTTGTAAATTTGTAAGAGATTGTGTCTAACGAGTTTGTGTGTCATGAGTGTGAGATACATGTTTGTGCATTGCATGTTTCTGTGTTACAGTTTTGTGTGTTTCATGTTTGTTACGAGTTTGTGTGTTATGATTTTTTTGTTACAGGTTTTTGTATTCCAATTATTTGTGTCCTGCGTGTTTGTGTTACCGTGTGTGTTTGTGGTGTGTGTTGTTGTGTTACTGTGTGTTGTTGTGTTACCGTGTGTGTTTGTGGTGTGTGTTGTGTTACTGTGTGTTGTTGTGTTACTGTGTGTTGTTGTGTTACCGTGTGTGTTTGTGGTGTGTGTTGTTGTGTTACCGTGTGTGTCTTTGTGTTACCGTGTGTGTTTGTGGTGTGTGTTGTTGTGTTACTGTGTGTGTTTGTGGTGTGTGTTGTTGTGTTACTGTGTGTTGTTGTGTTACCGTGTGTGTTTGTGTTACCGTGTGTGTTTGTGGTGGTCCTCTCGGGTCTCGTCTGCCCGTCGGTTTCGAGGTTTCAGGTTCTTCAGAACCAGGCTCTGGGTTTGTGAGCACCACTGAGACAAAGTGTTCAGAAACTTGACAGAAACAGAAGAAACTCTGAGTTGTGATGGATCAATGAGGAACGTCGTTGAAAAGTTTGAACTCAGAAGATTAGCTAGAAGGTTGATTAGCTAACTGCTGCTAACTGTTAGCAATGTTAAAAAATGGGAAAACATTTTCATTTTTGCTTTCAGATGAAATGACATCAATTAATACATTCTATTCATAAGAACTACATGGAATATACGACTTAAATGTGGGCGGGGCTTAGAGACAGCGCGTCCTCACATCAGCCGACACTCTGCCGTCTTCCAGTCGCACTCGTGTCCAAACCGCCGGATGTCTGGCAACGAAGCGCCAATCAGAGCACACCTCAGCGGCACGCAGCAACGAGCGCACGTCCAAATATGGGAAGATGCAGAAAAGCCCCGCCCTCATCCTCAGGGAGCCGACCCCCAGCTGCCGGTCTCCATAGTGACGGGAGGGGGTGGAGAGGAGGGAGGAGGGGCTATCTGAACGGTGAAGGAGAGAGAAGCTCTCAGTGAGAAACAGGAAGTGGAACGACACCCTGAAACCACAAAGACAGAAGGTCTCACCTGATCCAGGTGTGTAAGTCCTCCTACAGGCTAACCGTCTCATCTCAGTGCTGCTCCACAGCTCCTCCTCTTCCTCCTCCTCCTCCTCCTCCTCAGTGCTGTGGTGACGACGGTTTCTTCTGCTCCATGTTCTTCCCCATCCTTCCTCCTCCACCCTGAAAACACACGACGAAATCAGTTCTGGACCTTTCTCCAGATGTTGGAGGCGGAGCCAACAGTGAATGTTGTAACTTTTGGTGGTTTTGTGGAAAATACAGAAAACGTTTTAAAGTGCCATCATCTGGTCTTCAACTTACAAAACTAAGACCAAAATGAAGACATGAGCTGATAAGAGCCGCCAAAGGCTCCACCCACCATTGCACCCCCTCCCTCTTTGAGCCCTCCGTCATTCCTTTCAAAATGGCAGCTACTCTGTTTGTTTATCTCCATAGCAACCATTTTATTTTTTGGTCTCCTGGGGGAGTCGAATGGATTCATGTGACTTTTAAAAGAATCTACAAAAGTACACTTTTAGATTTCCTTAGCAACTAAGGTTTTTTGTTAACCCCGCCCACATTTCTAGTACGGTAATATTGTATGTTACATAAACTCCTTCAGCTTGGGAAAAAAATTCACGTATTAACAATATAAAAACAGAACGATCAACAATCAGATGCTCAAGGGGTTATTCTAGCTCTGTTCCCGAGGTCAGAGGTCAATGAGATGTCGGTGGTCATGTAGACTTTAGCTGAAGATGG
>NC_050529.1:1114754-1156718 GCF_002922805.2 Oryzias melastigma
ACGACGAAAACAGTTCTGGACCTTTCTCCAGCTGTTGGAGGCGGAGCCAACAGAGAATGTTGTAACTTTTGGTGGTTTTGTGGAAAATACAGAAAACGTTTTAAAGTGCGATCATCTGGTCTTCAACTTACAAAAATAATACCAAAATGAAGACATGAGCTGCTCAAGGGGTTATTCTAGCTCTGTTCCCGAGGTCAGAGGTCAATGAGATGTCGGTGGTCATGTAGACTTTAGCTGAAGATGGATTGAACAAAAGTTTTCTTTTTTCATTCTGTGAGACGGGACATGTGTTTTGGTTTTTTTAGTGGATTTTGAAACATTTTTTTGGACCCATTTCCTTTTTTTTCTTTTTTTTTACGGTTTATCCCGCTGTGATGTCATCATTTTGGTAGAGGGGGAGGGGCTTACACTACGCTAACCGTGTACGAGGTGTGTGCAAATTTTGATGAATTCTTTGAGTACTTGAGTGACGAAGATGTAGACATAAAGAAAAGATCATCTGAGATGATCTGCTCCTTCAGTCCACGTCGCTGTGGGACAGAACGAAGACCCACCAGAACCGGTCCCTCCGCCCGTCTCGGTCCCTCTGAGTCCAGGCCGGACCGCAGTGACCCGTGTGGAGCAGGTTGGACAATCCCTCACAGTCCCAGCCCCCCGAGCCCAGAGACAAAGTCCTCATCTGTCTGGTCAGGCTGCTAGAAGGAGAGGACGTGAGAGGAGGTGAGAGGAAGTGAGAGGAGGCGAGAGGAGGCGAGAGGAGGCGAGAGGAGGCGAGAGGAGGTGAGAGGAGGAGAGAGGAGGCGAGAGGAGGTGAGAGGAGATGAGAGGAGGCGAGAGGAGATGAGAGGAGGCGTCAGGAACCGGCGGGTTGCTTGGATGCACACAGGTTCTGGTACCTGCTGTGGTACCGCTGCTCCTCCAGCCTGCAGGAGCCCGACACGCTGTAGCTCCTCTGGAGGAGAGAGACGGGTCAGAACTGCAGCGTCCTTTAACCAAACCAGGACGTTCCCGGTTCTCACCCTGTTCCCGATGGCGTCCTGCAACCTTCCGGACACAACGCCGTCCTTGCTTCCATCCAGACTGCACCCGCCCCGCCCCGCTTCGGGCGAGTACGCCTTCGGGAGTGCGTAGTGGGCGTGGTTAGAGGCGAGCAGCAGCAGGTGTCTTTCTGCACGGTCGGCTCGTTCCAGCAGCATCTCGATGAAGACCTGCAGGAACATGTGAGTCTGAGATCCATCTACACCAGGAGAAGCACAGACGATATCGTCTCTGAAAAAGAGAATTCCTCCTTTCATGTCCTGCTTCGATGTTCTCAGACGAACATGAAAACGATCTCCAGAACCACCTGCAGTCGGCTTTTGGCGTCAGCCTCCTTCTCCGCCATCACTCTCAGGAAGTCCTCGATGTTCTCCACCTCCCTGAAAGACGGCAGACGTTTCATCAGATTCAAAGCATGAAACTTCAGCACAGAAACGGAAAGAAACGGTTGGTGGGAAGTAAGCCTCCAATGATATCCCATCATTCCTTTTGTTTACACACACTCTCTCTCGTTCCTGCTGATCGTGTTGGTTTGGGTTTTAACACATGCTAACAGGCTAAACCACGATGACGCTAAGGTAACGAGATAAAATTCACGATGCTAACTCGTGCTGAAACGCTAAATTAAACTAACACATGCTAACATGCTACACCTTCATGAAACTAAAACATGCTAACAGGCTAACGCTTCATGAAGCTAAGACATGTTAACAAACTAAACCATTGTAAGACTAACACATGCTAACATGCTAAACTATCATGAAACTAAAACATGCTAAATCTTCATGACACTAACAAATGCTATCATATTAAAACATGCTAAAATGCTAAACTATCATGAAGCTAACACAAGTTAATATGCTAAACCTTTATGAAGCTAATACATGCCAAACTGCTAAAACTTCGTAAAATAGTAAATGTTAGCATGCTACATCTTCATGACACTAAGACGTGCTGTACTTTTAGAAAGCAAACACATGCAAACATGCAGAATCTACATTAAGCAAACACATGCTAACATGCTAAACCCTCATAAGACGTGTGCTAACATGCTAGAATATTATGAAACTAACATATGCGAACAAGCTAAACCTTCATAAAACTTACCCATGCAAACTTGCTAAACTTTCCTAGGACTTACACATGCTAACATGCTAAACCTTCATGAAAGTAGCATATGCTAAACTATCATGAAGCTAACACATGCTAACATGCTAAACCTTCATGAAAGTAGCATATGCTAAACTATCATGAAGCTAACACATGCTAACATGCACATTTTTTATGAAACTAACAAGTGCTAACATGCTAAATCTTCATAAAACTTACACATGCTAACATGCTAAACTATCATGAAACTAACAAATGCCAACATGGTAAACCTATGTGAAACTAATACCTGCTAAAAGATGCTAACATACAAAACCTTAATGAAAAAAACAAATGCTGACAAGCTAAACCCTCATAAGACTTAATATGCTAAACTGTCATGAAGCTAACACATGCTAACAATCAAACCAATGTTTACATGGTAACATCAACATGCTAACTTCTTTAAACCTGTTAAATAAACTTGAACAAAGTCAGATGTTTAGACATTATCCTTCAGGACACTAACTGTTGTCGCTCTCTCAGCTCTTTATCTTTCCTCATCAGGTCTTTCTTCAGTCGCTCCATCATCTCCACGGCAGCAGATATCTGTGAAGGAGTCAAAAAGCTCCTGAAGGTCCAACAGTCCAGAAACTCGTTCTAACAGAGACTCTGATGGTCGAGCTGATCCCACCTGTCTGGAGAGGAACGCCGCCCTCTCCTCCACCTCCTTCTTCTCACTCTTCAGTCGTTCTCTGTCTCGTCTCTCCCACTCAAGCTCCGCCTCCCTTTTGTTTAGCTCCGCCTTCAGTCGCCCCACACGTTGGTTCACCCTCTCTTCCACCTCTGCGAACGTTCGAGCGATTTTATGATCCAGGCCCAGACCCAGCCGCTCTTCCAGCCCGATCCGCACCGACGGCAGAAGGTCCAGACCCAGACAGACCTCCACCTGCCTGAGTTTCTGTGCTGGGAACTGGTCCACCGACCCAGAAGGGACCAGAGCAGAGGAGGGTTCTTCTGAACCTCCAGAGGGCAGCAGAACCGGGTCTGAGGGGCTGAACATCTGCCTGAGCAGCTGAAGGGAGGCAGACGAGGAGGCAATGTCCAGGCAGGACAGGGGTGGAGGAAGGCCCGAGGACTCCGAGGCCGGGGCGGAGCCTGAGCTCTGGGTCACAGCCGGACCGGGGAGGGGGAGGAGCCCGGCGGGACGAGAACTTCTGACCCGAGCCTGAAAGTAAACAGCCGTATATTTCTAATGTCAATCCCTGAATCCCTTAAAGGTTTCCGACCTCGATCCAGGAGAACCCCCTTGGCGGTTCTGCTCCGCCTTCAGAAGACGCCCAAACACAAAGAGGAGGTACCTGTGAGAGCAGCAGCAGGGTCTCATAGGTGTGCCGGCTGACCAGGTGCGCCCGCAGCTCCGGCACGGACGGGAAGCGGCAGCGGTCTCCACAGCGAGGACAGAAGTAGGGCATCTCCGAGGAGGACATGGCTGTGGGGGAGCAGGAGACAAAGCAGAGGAGGATGGAGCACAAACACCACCCCGAAGGCCCAATCTGGGTCAGCTTCAGCGCTGGAGGAGCCCCCCCGTCCTGCAGCGGCGAGCGACTGAGGTCACGGCGAGGAGCGCCGGCTCGTCTCTGCCGCCTCAGCGAAGCCCCGTCCTCCACGCCAGAGGAATTTCAGCACGCATGGATGAGCGGGAAGAAAGCAGCGGCTCTCCACCCCCACCACGCTACAGCAGCGCCTCCTCCACCCTCACCTGAGGGACGCAGCCACACCTCCTCCTGTCAGCTGATGGAGGATCCGGATCCGGCTTTGCATTTGGATCTTTAGGCTGATTTGGGGTTTAGCTAATATTTCAGCTACATGCTAGCTGTTTTGGCTAACCTAAGTTTTTTTAGGCTAATATGGAATTTTAGCTAACATATTAGCTGGCTCCAAGATTCAGCTTCATTAGACTCTATTTTCAGCCATAAGTTTCAGCATCTTCAGCAGCCAAATTCAGCTCCAGCATCCACTGTAGTATTATAGCAGGTAATGCTATATATCAAGTTCATAAATATGTTAAATAGTTACGATTTTTACCTTAAATTTACATTTCTCCTCATTTGTAACTTGATGAGAGCTGTTTTTAGCACAGAAACAATAAAGTCAACAGAAAAAGAAAGTAAAACATAATAGAAATGACATTATATAGTTTCACTTCTTCAATTGATTAATAAAATCTTAAATTGTTTTTTATGGTTTTTATTTATTTATTTATTTTTCAAGGAAATTGTTAAAAAATAAAGCAATTAATCAATAAACTGGAGCTGATTAAACTAAAGTTTCCTCAGATTTCCACCATTTTATTCCAAACTGAGACTATTCCCGCTGAAATAAAAGCATGAAGTTAAGTTAAATTTAATCCAACCAAACATTAGGAATCTGAATCAGTAGAACAGTAAAGTGACGCGTCCACAGAAAGAGTTAAAACGCGTCTTTGTGTTGTTGTGTCGACATTAACAACTTCAAACACAAACGCTTTTACTCTGAAGGGCTTGTAAACTGAACACAACTTAAGACATGCAGGAGACAACTTTGAGACCAAATAAAGATTCTCTCAAAAGTCCAGATTTTCAGAATAAAGGCAGCTCTGGGGCTTGTTAAAAAGCTAAAAATTTCTGTAATGGTTACACCCAAAACAAAAAGTTCAGTTGTTGTTAGCTAACGTAGAAGTTTAGTTTTTGACATTTAAAATAACATTTTTTTAAAAGTCCAAACAACTTAAACATTTTCAATAAACAATAAAAAATCAATTATATAATGAGAGGGGCAGAAGTCTGTTAGTTTTAAAAATCCACTTCACCTGTTTTAAAGGAGTTCAGACGGTAAAAAATGTTTTTACTGCTTATTTTATTTAAAATATAGTTAATGAGGCGATTGAACTTCTCTGATGGTTTTTTGGTTTTGCAGACAAATATTAACAGTTAGTGATTCTGCGTTAATTTAGTTTTGTCATTTATAGGCTAATTAGATTTTAAACTAAGGTTCTATTAGTAAAAGTTTCATTTTATGTCAACATTTCTTATTATAAGATTCAATTTAAAGTAAATATTATTATCTTTTTTAGCACAAATTTCCAAAAGTATATAATTGTATTCGGATGTATAGATTTTTTCAAACGTTGGATTTTTTTACTTTTATATTCTATAGTAAAATAAAAAGAATGATGAAAATATCGTTTGACTCTCTTACATTTTAAATACAAGTAAATCTGCTGCAGCTGGAAAAATGATTTGATAAAATTTGTATTTTATTTTGAAAAAGAAACTGCTGTCAAAAAGTTAAAATATTTCATTTATTTTAAAAATGCACTTATAATTAAATTATTGTAATTATTTCTTAGTTTTATTTTATTAATAAATACCAACATTAACATAAACGGTTATGGCGGGACTTTAGAGTCTCGCGCGGTTCTGGTTCTGCTCGGTCACAAACTGGACCAAATGTTCTATCCGCGTTCGGCGCCGCAGACTGCTGGTGACGTCATCAGGTTCCTTCCCGGTCGAACTCCGGTCTGCAGCTGCTCTGATCGGATCATCGGAAGCAGCTGTGATCGATTACCTGTCAGCGGCCGCGCCTCGCGCCTCGCGCCTCCCGCCTCGCGCCTCTCTCCAAGCCTTCCTTGGCGCGCGGTCACGTCACTCGTCCCGAATCAGCACCGAACCGTCATGGCGACTCCCCCCCGGCAGCACGAGCCCAGAACGGAGCTGTCTGTTCAGTTCGGCCCCGCGAGCCGGTCCGGTCCAGATGTTGTGGGAAAGGCTTGAAGCAGCCGCGTGCTCCCGCTGACGTCAGAGCCACGTGACCTGTCAGTTCTGATCGTTTTAAACATAGACTGTAAAAAATAATGTTTTTATTCTATATACAGTCTATGGTTTTAAAGGATAATTTCAGTCGAAAAACAAATGTATGTGTTTATGTTTTAATTTATTTATATAAATTATTTATATAAATTTATATAAATTTATTTTATAAATTTTTACTGTGAGAGTTTTTTGAAATTGTTTTTTTCCCTCGTTCTAGCCTTGTCTGCACGTGAAGCTGCAGAGATCAGCGAAACCATCAACAAATGACATCAAAAGATCCCAGAGGATCAACTTGATCTGATCTACGGATCACCAGAAATACCCTGAAATCCATCACAGACTGATTACACTCTATTTAATTATAGTTCTGTGACTCCGTCACAGCAGAAACACCTCCCGGAGTAAGGCAGCAGTTTGACTTTCAAAATATTTTATTTTATTTTATTTTTTTTTTGTATTTTTTATTTTCTTGGGTGAAATTTTGTAAAATAGTTTTTTGATTTGTGAATTTCTAGGATTTTCTTTTTCTCTTTTTTGTAACATTTTGCAAATATTTCTAACATCTGAAACTCGAGGGGGCGTGGTCTCTCAGTCCAGTTCTCTATATACAGTCAATCTCTTTGATGTTTTGATGCACTTTGTTGACGGTCCCCGACTGTCTCTGCAGCTTCAGGAGGCGGAGCTTATTTAACTCAGAACTCCAGCTGTAGTTAATTCTCTGCATCACATCGTATGACTGTGGATGTGACACACGGGCAGCATTATCTGCACTGAAACTGAGAAGGTCGGAACAAATGTGCAAAGAATCACAAAAGGGATGCAGTATGGATTCTAGCGAGTAGCCTGCTAGTTTGGTTCATTCCCCAGGTTATTTCAGGCTTTTTTCAGGTTTTATCAGGCTTTTTCAGGCTTTTCCAGGCTTATTTCAAGTTATTTCAGGCTAATTCAGGCTTGTTCCAGGCTGTTCCAGGCTGTTTCATACTATTTTAGGCGCATTCCAGGTTGTTTCAGGCTTTTCCAGTGTATTTTAGGCTGTTTCAGGCTTCTTTCCGACTGTTTCAGGCTATTTTAGGCTTATTCCATGTTATTTCAGGCTGTTTCAGGTGATTCCAGGATGTTCCAGGTTATTTCAGGCTTGTTCCAGGCTTTTTTAGGTTTGTTCCAGGCTCCTTTCAGGCTGTTTCAGGCTCATTTAGGCCTGTTCCAGGTTATTCCAGGCTTGTTCCAGGTTTTTCCAGGCTGTCTTAGGCTGCAGTTTCTGAAATCTTCTCTTGATAAAAATCCTTCTGCTGAGGTTAAAACATTTTAAGTTTAAAACTGCGTTGTATTCATAGTGAACAGCTCTGACTGCAGCATTTTTACAAATCAAAGTTCAACTTAAAAAATCATAGTAAAAAATGAGAAATCTAAGTGGATTTGAGGATTTGTCGCCTCCTGAAGGCAAAGTGTGGTATTGCTCACTTTGTGATCAAACATATTTTTGGACTTGAAGGATTATTAAAAAAAATGTTTCTTCTGCAGCTTTAAATGAGCAGAAATTATCCTGAATTCCATCCATGCATTTTCCTGACCGCTGTGTCCCTTTCGGGGTCGCGGGGGTGCCGGAGCCTATCCCGGCCACTGAAGGGCGAAGGCAGGGTACACCCTGGACAGGTCTCCAGTCCGTCACAGGGCCTAAATCACACACACATACACTCTCACATTCACACCTAGGGACAATTTAGAGTCACCAATTAACCTATGAAGCATGTTTTTGGACGGTGGGAGGAAGCCGGAGTCCCCGGTGAAAACCCACGCATGCACGGGGAGAACATGCAAACTCCACATAGAAAGGTCCCAGCCGGGATTCGAACCGGGGCCTTCTCGCTGTGAGGCGAGAGCGCTAACCACTGCGCCACCGTGCAGCCCTTATCCTGAATTATTTTAGTTAAATAATCAAATATATAGATTCAGTAAATCTCAAGATGATGAAATGAAAAGATGAAATCTGGAAGTTTTTATTTTTATGGGTTTTGCGATTTCCAATGTTTTTTTTTAGCTGCCGTGACCTTTGACCTTCATCTCCAGCTTCACTGATTCCCTGATGGAGTTAAACTCTGGAACAGCAGTTCCATCTGGAAGCCACCAGAGGGCGCCGTCTTCCTGCAGCAGCTGGACCTGATGGATCATCAGGAACCAAGCAGTTTGACTTCAGGTAAACTCGTATCGTGAAGTCGTTTTCCTCTGGAATCAAACCTCGTTTCATCGACGGAGACGAAACAACCGGATGTCCACGGAGATGCCGCTCAGTTTGGTCACATGACGTCCAACAGAAGATTACAGAGGAGCACGCCGCCGCAGCGCCGTGGGTGAAGCTGCCGTTACCATGGCAGTGCAGCCTTCACAACAGAAGGGAGGCTGTTGCCAGGCAACAGCAGCCTGTAGACTGACAGACGGATGGAACCGGAAGGAACCCGAGGATGAAGATGATGATGGTAGCACAGCCCACGGTCTTCACGAGGAGGAAGATGAAACATGAATTCCTTTGGACACAACATCCGTGCTGAAGTTGATGAGGTTCTGGTCCAATCTGAACCCTAAATCCAGAGGCAGAACTTTTGCAGGTTTGACCCACAGTTCCGACCACAGCCGGGTCAGAGGTCCACGTCCCTTTAGGAGGCCAAAGGAGCCTCGAAGGAACTGAAATATTAGTAAGAATAATGGAAGTTACTCACTCACGGTGTCCTCACGCCACACTCCAGTCCAGGGGCGGACTTATCCGTTTGAGGGCCCCAGGCGAATGATAACAGGGGGGCCCTCTGCAGTCACATCAAAGATTTTAAAAAATCCTTATTCAGGATAAAACATCGAATTCCTTCCTTATTTGTTCACTTTTAGACATCATCAAGTTCAAGAATCCAAAATGTATTTTAGCTCACATAAACTAATTCACAACATGGCTGGTGAGAGCAACAACAACCCCCCCCCCTTCACCCAAGAACAATTCCCATGAAGACGTGTCAGAGGAAAATGATACTATCGTGACTGAATGATGTCCTGATGTCACTGAGGAGTTTCTACTCTAAATTATTAATCAATTATGTCCTTGTGTGCGTTGACTGTATGAAGAACTTGTTTAGTCAATACTGGGGACTCCCTCCTCCACTGGAATGTACCATTCCTGCAGAGGAACGGGGGGAGACCGAATCCTCTCACAGGATCAGTTGGATGTCATTTCAGTAGTTTAGGGTGTTTTTTAATAATATTAATAATGTGATTAATGATTATAATAATGGGTGTACAATTTATTTTAGGCACTTTTATAAGTTGTTGAGCTTGGGGGCCCAGAGTGTTGGGGGGCCCCAGTGTGTTGGGGGGCTCCCAGGGCGTTGGGAGGCCCCTGGCGATTGTCTACCTCTGTCTAATGGTAACTCCGCCCTCTAGTGGTTTATAAGGTTTGACTACTGGCTCCTTGAAAAGTAAAACATCTGAACACACCTATGTGTTGTAGTAGTGTTCACTACAACCTGTCACCCGCAGCACACCTGTTGATAAAACATGAACGTGTTCTCTCTACAGTCCTGAAATATTTTCTGCAGGTCACCTGTTCGTAAAGATTTAAATATTTATCACCTGCAGACGCCCATTTCCAGCCACAAGGACAGTTGGGACTGAGGTCTGGTTCACGCTAAGAAGGGCCACTAGAAGGCGCTGTAAAGCGCTGCTAGGAAGCAGAGTTAGATATTTTTTCAGCTACATGCTAGCTGTTTTGGCTAACCTACGTTTTTTTAATTTATTTTTTTAGGCAAATTTGACATTTAGCCAATATTTAATCTGGCTTTCAGCTTCAGCGTTTTTAGCCACCAGTTGCAAAATCGTCATCTATCAGCACAAGGATCTTCAGCTGTTAAATTCAGCTTCCAGCATTCACACTAACATTATCACAGGTAATACTATCTGGTTTTTAGTTAGTTAAAAGTTTTTATGCAGGACAGATTAAGAACAGCCTTCTTATTTGCAACTGTGGCCTGAAGTTACAGTTTAAAGTTTTAAAAACTGTCATTCTGATAGCTTTTTGGACTATTTTGGCATTTATTAAGATTGTTTTTAAGATTCGTTTTATTGTTATTAAGATTATTTTTGAGTTTAGCTAAAATTTCAGCTACATGCTAGCTGTTTTATGTAATTTTTTTTAGTCTTTTTAGGCTGTTTTGAAGTTTAGCTGTTTTTTCAGCTACATGTTAGCTGTTTTGGCTAACGTAAGTTTTTTTGTTAGGCTAATTTGGCATTTAGCTAATATTTTAGCTGGCTTCTGCATATTTAACTATTAATTTCAGCATCTTCAGCCAAATTCAGCTTCCAGCATTCACACTAGCACTATCACATGCAGTTCACTTCAAACTTATCCCTTTCAGGGTTTCTCATCAGTGAATTGTCAGAGTTTTTACGCCAGATGCCCTTCCTGACACAACCCTGTACTTGAGGGGTACAGGGACCCAGTTAGGCAGCAGCATCAAGGGTGGATCTCGGTGGAGATCAGTGGTCAACCCTGGAAATCGAACCCAGGACTTCTGCGTGTCAGCCCTTCACCTAGTCCACTGAGCCACCCAGCCGCTCTAGCGTCATCACATGTAATGCTCTATATCTAGCAGTTTTAAAGTTTTAAACGTTTAGTTTTAGATTGTTCAATAAATGTTTATCCTGTTCGACCTGCTACTGTGCGTTTTGGATTTAGGCCCCTCGTGTGACTGAGTTTGAGGCTCCTGCTGTAAGTGAAGGTGCGATAAAAACGGAGTCACTTCCTGTTGTTGTTGTTGTTTATTGACAGCGATAGCAGCCTCCATGCAGAACAAGGAAACAGTAAACTTGCACAGCCATGTGTGCTACTCAGAGCTCAGCTGCACTGAGCTGGTGTTTGAATTCACACCACGACACCAGGACACATATCCCACAATGCACCGGGGCAGATCACACCTGCACCCTCGTGTCAGAATGAAAATTATATAATAAAGTTCATTCAGTGTGTTTACAATCATTTCATAGAAAAGTGACATCGTTTCCGAGAGGTCGACAGTCAGGTCGTAGAACATCGACATGAGGAGGTAGACGAGCGACTAGAAAAATAGAGATATGGTACAAACAGATAGAAAGCTTTGTACAGAACGAGCACGACATTCTGACATCACTGTTCTTCACGACGTCATGCAGGAACGTCAATATGATACAGGAAGTCCTCCTTCAGCTCCTTAGGCTCCGCCCACAGCAGGTGAGGGCGCTCCAGAGCACCGCAGAGGCCACACCTGAGCCTCCCAGGCAGGTGTGACGCGCATGCACCTGTGGCGTCAGGCTGAAACGTCCTCTGTGACGTCATCAAATCGACGGTTAAATCCAGAAAAGCTCAAATCCGGCGCGCGTGCGCGTTTAGACCCCGGTAGAGTTCAGAGCCAGGGAGTAGGCGGCCATCATCTGCGCGCGCAGCTGCTGCTTGACGTGCACGCGCCCGTGCCTCTTCCTCTCGTCGCTGCGCGCGAACCTCTTCCCGCACACGTCGCACGAGAACGGCTTCTCCCCCGTGTGCGTGCGCGTGTGCGTGGTCAGGTGGTCGCTGCGGCTGAAGCTGCGCGCACAGATCGTGCACTGGAAGGGCTTCTGGCCGGTGTGGATGCGCACGTGCCGGTTGAGCTCGTCTGAGCGCGAGAAGCGGCGCTCGCAGCCCTGCACGGAGCACGGGAACGGCTTTACCTTCAGCCCGCCGCGCGCGGGGGCCCGCCTCCCCCCGCGGGCCGGCTTGGGGGCTCCCGCCGCGTGCACGCTGCTGAGGTTGACCATCGGGAACGCGCCCTGCAGGAGGGACGACAGCACGTGCGCGTCCAGGGTGGAGGGGGCGCAGAGCAGGTCGCCCCCGCCCGGCGCGAGCTCCGGCCTGCCGCTGATGACGTAGGCGGCGGGATCCCCCCCGGCCCCCCCCAGGCCGCGCAGCCACTCCTCCAGCCCCAGCGGCTCCTGCTTCACCTCTGTGGCGGGCCGGGGGTCGCAGTGTCCGGCCTCGGAGCTCAGCAGAGAGTCGATCAGCTCCGCCACGTCCGCCGGCGGCAGCGCGGCGTCCGCGGGGCCCCCCAGGAGCGGGGCGGCGGGGGCGGCGCTGCTGCAGCAGGGCGCCGCAGACTCGCTCTTAACGGTGACGGGAAGAGAGGCGGGGGGCCCCTGAGGGTCCGAGTCCGGGGGGGGCAGGGTGGCGAAGAGCGGGGGCGCGGCGGGGGGGGCTCCCGCCTTCTGCTGCTGCTCCATCTCCGTGCAGATCCCCACGATCTCCGTGATCATGGTGAGGATGGCGTCCGCGGTGCTGCTCAGGCCCGCCGCCGGGACCGGAACCGGCTCCGGTTCGGTGAAGAAGCCGCCGGTGTAGCTGAAGGACGGGGAGAGCGTGTCCGAGGAGCACTCGCTGAAGTCGGAGAAGAAGTCTGAGTCGGAGGCGTCGGTACCGGGAGAGACGACTGGAGAGAGAGAGAGAGGGGGGGGGGTGTTATTGTCATTGCGTAACACGCGCTCGCAGCCCACGCGGGGACCATCAATCAAACATGCCTCTGCAGCGCGCGGACTCACCTTGGCTGAACGGGGAGCCCACGTCCGAGTCCGCGCCGTCGCTGGGACTCGAACCCACGCTGTCCACCCAGGCGCTGCAGGCGTCCTCGAACTCTGACATGAAGCTGTCGCCGCGCTCCAGAAGCATGCTTTAGTGTCGGTGTGTGTGCACAACAGAACCGGGCTTCCCAATAGTGTCCACAGGTCGGTTCCGATCCGAAGCGGCCGCCGGTTCCGTTAGTCCGCGCGCTGAGGATGCTGGATGCTGAGCTCCCTGCGAACGCGCCGCTTTTATACGCTCCGTCTCCAAGGTAACTCCCGGCCGGCTCTGATTGGTGGACGGCGGAGCGAGGGATTCCCCCCGCCGCGAGCTTCGTAGCTGCCCAAACATGGGCCGCATCCGGCCGTGACGGCGGGAACCCCCCCATGCCTTAAAAGGACAGGCGGCAGGGCGACGTCGGTGCCGGGAGAGCGGGGTTTCCTTCACTGCGGCAACGGAGCGGCGGAGGGACGTTACACAACCGGGGGTGGAGGGAGGGATGGAGGAGGAATGGAGGATGGATGAAAGATGGATGAAGGAGGGATATTGCAGGAACTCTATAAAACTTTCTTTTGACGCATTTCACTTTGATTTTTCCCTGGATTCAGTCTTGCAGGCTGATGTTACAGCTGCTGTGGTGGAGCGGCCCTCACTCAGGGGAGCAGAGGAGCCTCCAGAGCTGCTTCAGCACCACGGACAGCTCCGCAGTGCTGCAGAGGCGGTAGAGAGACACCGGGGAGAGAGAGAGAGAGAGAGATCCCACATGTGACATTCCTTCACTGCAACATGCAGCTGCTGGGATGTTGTCGCCATGGAGACGGAGGAGATCCAGGCCAGGGGTTACATAAACGCGGTTCCTCCAGATGGAGAACCTGGTACAAAGTGTGGTCGCTTACCGTAGCGTCCAGCCGCCTGTCTGTGGTCCAGAGGTTCAAACACTCAGGAGGTGTCTTGATGCTCCTGCAGATGACGATGATGAAGAAGATGAAGATGATGATGATGATGTTGATGATGGTGATGATGAAGATGATGATGTTGATGATGATCCTCCTGCAGTTCTCGGCTCGGAACTTTTTTAGTCAATAATCAGCCGCAGGTCAGAACCTCCATCTGTGAGACATTCACCTCCAACCCGAAGATCTCTGTCAGGACTAACCAGATCAGATCAGATCAGATCTGATCTGATCTGATCTGATCTGTCTTTCGTGCTGAACATCAAACATCAGCAGTTCTTCTAAACGGCTTTTATCACCACCAGAAGAGAGAAGATGAAGTTGATGCTGATCGGATCTAAACCGTCTGTCTGTGAGGGATTCAAACCTCTGAGATCCTCCAGCCTCATGTTCCTCATGTTCCTCATGTTCCTCATGTTCCTCATGTTCCTCATGCTGTTCAGGTTCTTTATGCTCATTAGGTCCCTGGTTCCTCTTTTTTTCATGGTCTTTTTTTAATGTTCATGTTCCTCATGTTTTTTTCCATATGAGCTCTTTGCTCTTTGTCCTTCTTGCTCCTCCTCGTGTTCCTCGTGTTCCTCGTGCTCCTCTCAGATCTAAAGTAAATCAGTGGCTGATCCGTCTCCGTTCTTCTGATGAACCTCCTTCAGGATTTCCATCAGAGCTCAGAGGCTTCAGGTCAAAGGTCAGTGTTGGTTCCAGACTTCAAGTTCTAACAGATCCAGAACATTCTTGTATTCTGGACCAGTTTTCTCTTTAAAAGCAGACATGTAGAACACGGTTATACATTTATACCTAATAAAAGCTCCGTAGAGTTTTATTATCCTAACAGAACATTCTGATATTTTAAAGCTCTGTGTCAGAATGAGTTCAGGAGGTGATGATCAACATCCAGGTGAGTAAACCGACAGGTGAGGGTGTGTCCACCAGCGTGTGTGAGTGTGGATAGCGGTAAACAGAGAATCAGACTCGGTTCTGGACCTGAACTGGACCGCACCACCGTCCACCACCAGCAGAGGGCAGCACCAGCCAACAAGGAGATCTCAGCAATTTCAGTCAGAAATCTAAGGTTGTTCTTTCAGGTTCTGTTCATCTTCCTGGTCATTTTGGACCCCAGAAAAGTTCCTTCTTTCCCTGTCGTCATAAGATACCCCCCCACACACACACACCCATTTGTAATGTCACCATGGCAACAAGACAAACTCTAGAGGAACTGAAGTCAGAAACAATCGTCAAAAACGAGAGGCCTCAGGTGAGCAGGGCGCCACCTTGAGTGAGAATCTGGTATCGCAGTGACTGTAAACGTCTGCAGACGGGAAGGGGGGCGGGGTCGCTGACCTGCAGGTGGTGCTGCAAACACAGAAGTTTTTACAGACGCAGAACAGAAATCCTCTACGGTTCCCTCTGTGGAAATCTTCCTCTGAATCTCTATAAATCCTTAAACTCCAGAATCTAAAACCAAACCTGTTCCCCTATCATGACACTACCACTACCATGCAGTGAGATAGTTATCATAGATTCAGTTTTTTCCTCAGATCTAGATTTTTCGTTGTTTTTTAGGTCTACAGTTTCCAGTTTCTCTCTGTTGTTGTTTTCCTCCAAAAGCTTCAGTTTGGATTCCTCGCCTCCTGGAGGTCATGTGACGACCTTCACGCCGAGCTTCAGGGAAGTTTGAATCGTTTTGCAGTTTTTCTGCACTTTGAACACATCCTGTATTTTATTTTGAAAAGATTCAGCGCGGTTATTTTAATGCTCTGGTCTCAGACCTGCTCCTGACTTCAGCCTCTGCTTCAGTCATGAAGATGTTGAGATGTTGATTCTTCCGTTCGTTCAAAGTCTCTCAGAAAAGTTCCATAAAGTTTGAGTTTAGTTGAGCCCAAACAGAAAACACATGGTTGTTGTTTGTCGATGCTCCAGGGAGTCTGCAGCTTCTCTGAAACGACAGCTGCTCCCCCTCCCCCGCCCGCTGCTTACGCTCCTCAACTGACGCCGAAATGACCAACACGCAGCCGGCGGCGGCGGGAGCACACGGCCGACCGCGCAAGCTGCTGCTCCCACGGACGTGTGAAAGACTAAATCCAGACCGAGGATGGAGGAATGTGGGGGGGGCAGGGAGACGGTTGCCATGGCGCTGTGCCCCCGGTTACAAACAACAGGCGGAGACGGGACAGCGCTCCTGGCTTCAGAGGCCGCTTCAGCCTTCAGATCCGAACATCTGCAGCCGCTGAGTCACGGCTGACGGCGCCATCCTCAGGAGGTGTCCAGAACTCTGTAGAACCCGACCGAACATGGAGCCAGAGTCCCACTGGACCGCACTCAGACACAGCAGCATCGGAGCTGAGAGTCCAGACCGTAACGAACCGGGAAGGTCATGAACTCAAAGAAAAACCAAATCAAAACCCGATTCAAAACCCACACCGGACTCTAGGTCCAGAACAGAACTCAAACCACCAGGAATGTCTGCAGAAACCCAGTCTGTCTAGATCCAGAACCACAACGGGTTACGTCCAAAACCAGAGAACTTTGAGAAAGTTAAGATTTTTTTTTATACAAAATCTAAACTTCTGAATCCAGAGAACTGCAGAGACAGGAAACAAAAGGTCAGGAGGAGCCAAAGGTCAAAGGGTCAAAGCATGAAACCCCGCCTCCGATCCGGAACCGGGTTCTCCAAAACTCAAGACAGTCAGAGCAGAACTGGAGGATCCAGAGGAGAGGTGGGATCATAACAGTTCTGGTTCTGAAAAATCATTTCTTCATGACCCGACAGAACCATCAGCAGACGAGTTTAAAGACCAGAACCCACAGAAGATCCTGTGAAGGAGAAATCACCTAAAGATCGGGTTAAAAAACCTAAAAATTGAGATGAGAAACAGCACCTCCAGCTCCTCCTGTTCCTCCTCCTGTTCCTCCTCTTCTTCCTCCTCCTCCTCCTGCTTTTCTAACTACAACATTTTGGGTTTGTTTTCTGGAATGGACGCAGCAGAACCAGAACCACCAGAACTCTTTCTCGGTGTTGCATCACAGATGAAAACACGCTGCAGCTGCTGTCAGGTCGCCATGGAAACGGCCTGATAACACCAAGGTTCTCCGTCAGAGAGGATAAACACGTTCAGGGCCTCCGGCCTCGCCAAGGTCTCCGCCCTCCTGGTTAAAGCCGGGACTCCTCGCCGCCTCCTCTTTGTCCTCCGTCTGTCTCTCTGCAGCCATGCTCTTGTTCCTCCTCTCCTCCGTCTCTCCCCTCGTCCTCCTCCTCTTGGTTCTCCTCGTCCTCCTGCTCTTCTTCTTCCTGAACTCTGACAGACTCCGTCCGTCCTCTCCTCCGCCGGTCCGGGGCGCCGTCCCCTGCCTCCCTTGGCTCCCCGTCCTGGGCAGCCTCCCCTGGCTGGGAGGAGGCCTCCCGCCTCACCTCCTCTTCACCAAGCTGGGCCACAGGTGAGGAAGAGTTCTGCAGAGGTCAGCCCTTAAAGTTCTTCATGTCTGGAAGTCAGAGGAGCTGAAGTGAGGAGCCTGTAGCTCCTCTGGGGGCCTGTAGGGGGCAGTAAAACGAGCAGACTTTAGTCCTGATCCAGAACTTCTGTTTGGACTGGACCCGTCTCAGTTTAATGCACTCCTGCGGTTCTGTTTTTAGAACAAGAAACATCTCAATCGGGTTTCAGGAGTGAGTCCAGAACCGGCAACAGAAGTCCAATAAAAACCATGAAGGATCAGAGGATCATGAACACCTCCTTCAAGTGAGGAGGTTCTCCAGATGATCCAGAACCTTCTGGGTGATTCTCTTAGAGCGGTCGGGTCCGGACTAATTCCTGGATTGGAGAGATTTTAGAATAAAAATAAAACAAAATCAAACTGAGATGAAACTTTAGAACAATCTAGAACATATTTGTGTTTGGAAATACCAACAGAATACTAGTAATATTTACTAGCTAATATGCACTGAAACTATTTGATACACAAATAGTGTCAACAAAAAGTTTATTTGTGTTTTAAAAAATGGCTAAAGTTGAATTACTAAAATTAAAATGAAGTTAAACAGATGATAAAAGATCCAGCAGTGAGATGGACTTCCGGATTGAAGCTCATTAAAAAACAATTATTTCTAGTGTAGTTTACAAAGTGACCACCAGGGGGCTTCCAGAGCTGAGCTGAGAAACTACATTAGATCACATGTTGAACGTTTGAGCTTCTCTGCTGACGTTTTGGTTGAAACCATCTAAATCAAACTCCTGGCTTTGAGGTCCTCCATGTTTTCCAAACAACTTCAACACACCTGATCCAGGTGAGCCGAACAGAGGGGATAGGATTTCTGTCTGGAGGAGGCCGGCCCTCGAGGCCTGGACATGTAAAGGAACCCGAGTCACAACCTCTTCCTGCTGCAGGTACGGCTCTCTGTTCGGGATGTTCCTCGGCCCCCACTACACTCTGGTGGTGAACAACCATCAACACGCAAGAGAGGTGCTGCTGCAGAGGGGGCGGGACTTCGCCGGACGGCCGAGCATGGTGAGACATGGAGAGAGAGAGAGAGAGAGACAGAGAGAGAGAGAGACAGACAGAGAGAGAGAGAGAGACAGACAGAGAGAGACAGAGACAGACAGAGAGAGAGAGAGAGAGACAGAGAGAGAGAGAGAGACAGACAGAGAGAGAGAGAGACAGAGAGAGAGAGAGACAGAGAGAGAGAGCAGACAAACGAGCTGATTTAAAACACTTTTCATTGATTTTGATCATGAACTTTCACTTTTCTAAAAATCTTTTTAACATCGGAATGTTCAAAGATGAATTATAAACATGTTTTTGAAGTTTCTTTAATTATTTGGGGTTTTGTTAATTATTTGGACCTTCAGAACTTTTAGTGGAAAACTTAAAAATCATCTTAATGTTTAAAAACATGAAAATGTTCAAAATTCAGACCTAAAAAAATCTTTAGAGATCAAATTATATTTATTTTTATGTTTGTTTTGTGTTTCTGTTTTATACACGAAAATATTTGTTAACTTTAAACTGTATTTCAAATGCAATATGTAAAACGCTAACAAAATGAATGTTAAAACTGAAACAAAAACAAGAAAAAAAGTCTAGTAACAATATCAGATTGAGTCCAAAATTCTAGGCTAGCATAGACGAATGCGCTAACGCGAATTATGAACTAATATTTAAATAATTACTTATGTAGTTATTTGGCTTCTGAGGAGAAAAACTACCTTTACTAGAATCTGATGTACATCTCTTGTACTTTTCACAACTACAAATGAAATTAAAGTGTCGTTGTGTGGCTCTCAGGTGCTACCAGGCCCCGCCCTCGCCCTTCTTTTGACCCACCCTCACTGGTTGCTACATCCGCCTTACTGTCCCCTTCTGCTCTTGCCACTTTTTTCAAAATGGCGGTTTTTCTGTTGGGTTATCTCCATAGCAACCATTTTATTTTTTGGTCGCCTGGCGCTGACGAACAGATTCATGTACTTTTTAGAAGAATCTGCAAAAGTAAACTTTTGGATTTCCTTAGCAACTGAGGTTTTTTTGTCAACCACGCCCACATTCGTAATATGTTCATATCGTATGTCATATTGGTTCAGCTAGACCCAACAATTTATGTATTAGATTTTCAAAATTTTACAGTAAAGAATGTTCGAGCAACAGGAGAACGCCACTTTTGCTAGCTAGCCACGCTAACGTTCAAAATATACAAACTTTAAAACCAACATTTTTTTTTTTCCAAATAGCTTCCATATGATGCTCGAGCGGTTTGGAGGATATAGGTTGAAATCCCGAAGGGGAGTTTTAATTTTTTAGTTGAATATGCTAATGCTAATAATGTCACCTTTTCCCGCCCATTTTCCTGCTCAGGTAACGACGGACCTGCTAACCAGAGGAGGCAAAGACATCGCCTTTTCAGACTACTCTCCTCTCTGGAAGCTTCACCGCCGTCTGGTCCACAACTCCTTCACTCTGTTCGGGGAAGGAACCAGCCGGCTGCAGGACGTCGGTACTCCACCTGAGCATGCTAACGTTCACGCGTAACAACGACGCGGTTCATGCAGTCTACACAAACCTGATCCTCTGTTTCACACTGTTGGTCAGTGATTCCTAGAAAAAGAGAAGATCAAATTTTAGTGAATCCTTGTTTAGGCTGGTAAAAATCTAACAAGCTAGCAAGATGTGTTTGCTAGCATGAACATTTAAACAAATCAATGGAACCCATCTAAAAGTTATAGAAATCTGAGCTGGAAGACAACATGACGACAATTCTGGTGATAAACTACGCTAACAAAGGCTAGCTAACAGGCTAGCAATTTTAGCTCGTTAGCTTTGGTTACTTTAGCCACTTAAGTTTCAACAGTAGTCTAACGTTTCTGATTAGAAATTAAATAAAATAGATTAGCTGATTATTCTGTTTTGAATCCAAAGAAAAACGTATAATCCTGATTTATTACGCAAAGTTAGATGATTTTGAGACTTTAATTTTTTTAACACAAAACACCATCAAAGAGAGCAGATCAGCCGATTCAGTATCAGATAAATGTTTATGTAGATGTAATTTAGAATTTAGCATGTTTCAATAAACAGTTCACTAACCAGCAGGTGGCGCCGATACACCAATAAATGCATTTTAACAGAGAAGAAGAAGATAAATTCATAAGAAATGTTTAATGTTTAGGCATACACAGCAGATACACGAAAACAATCCTAAAAAATATCAGTGAGCTTCTTTGTTTTAACAAATTTTCTGTCTGCTTCATACAGAAAGTTTTAAAACTCTAAAATAAACTTTAAATCTCCAGTGAACAGTAACTCTTCTCCTGATGGACCAAATCCTTCTTCTCCTTGTGCAGTTTTTTCTGCGGTCGACAGTTTGTGCTCCGAGCTGATGTCCAACGGCTCCCGAGGCTTCGACCCGTCTGCGGCGGTCACCAGGGCAGTGACCAACGTGGTGTGCACGCTGGTGTTCAGCAGCACCTATCGCCACGGCGACGCAGAGCTGCAGGAAGTCATCAGCTACAACAACGGCATCGTGGAGACCATCGCCAGAGGAGGACTGGTGGACATCTACCCTTGGATGAAGGTAGCAGGTCCTACCCGGATGGATTCAACGGGAGGACACGGTGCTAAGGTCATGGGTCCTTGAGCGGGAGGTCAGGAGTGGGAGGGGCCAGCATTTGTTCAGAATAATGATAAAATACGTCCTAAATCACTAAAGAAAACCCTGGTCTTTAGTCTGTCGAGGTTACTGAGGTGCACTCCTCCTGAATCCGGGTTAGTCCAAAGATCCAACCTACTTTCCCGTCAAAGTCAAAGACGGACAAACCTCGGAACCACCGTCTGTTGTTTGGCTTCTGAGGAGAAAAACTCAATTTTTTAGAATCTGATGAACATAATTTGGTCTTTCCACATCTACTAAAGTGGCATTGTGTGGACTACCCGTCCCGCCCTCGCCACCTCCTTTGGCCCACCCTCACTGGCTGATCCACGCGCCCGACCAGAGGCACCACTAGGGATTTTGGACCCCATGAAATACATTTTTATAGGGCCCCAAACACACCAGCAAATGTAGGGTTGGCCGCCGTCTGGGCCCCTACAATCGTCCACCTTTAGCCTCTTTTTTAGCACCCCAGAGCATGACTGTCCCCTTCTGCCGGCCTGGTCGGGTCATATGAAAATTTCATGAAAAGAAAACTTTTGGCTTTTCTGTTGGTTTATCTCCATATCAACCACTTTATTTTTTGGTGGTCGGGTGGTGACGAATAGATCTGTGTATTTTTTTAGAATAATTGGCAAATGTGAATTTTTTGATTTCCTTAGCAACTGAGGTTTCTGTTAACCACGCCCACATTCCTAATACGTTTATATTGAATGTTATATAGTTTATTCCAGCTTGACCCAATGATTCATGTGTTAAATTCTAAGAATTTTACGGTAAGAAATGTGTGAGCAACATGGGAATGTTTTTGCTAGCTCACCATGCTAACGCCATTCAAAATCTACAAACTTTAAAATCAGTATTTTGTTTCAAAATAGCTTCCCAACGGTTCTTGAGAAGCTAGGAGGAGAATGATCGAAAAGATTTTTTTAAAAATATTTCAAGATGGCGGCCTCTTCTTGAGGTCAAAGGTCAACAAACTTCATTTGGGGTTTAACCTGGCGGTAAATCTGAGGGAAAATGTGAAAATCAGCAAGTTTCACTCTTCACCACAAAATGGTAATATTAGCCATTAGCCAGATTAGCCATCCCATAATAGTCTCAAAACTTCCTCTGGAAATCCTCGACTCGTGAGTTTTGGTTTCGTTTGTGGATCTTGAAGTTTTTCCAGTTGATGATCATCAGGACTGTTCCTCTTCATGCCGACGTTTCCAGGTCTTTCCAAGCTCCGCCCTCCGAAAACTGAAGGAGTGCATCGCCGTCAGAGACCGGCTGCTGACCCGCAAACTGGAGGAACACAAGGTAGCCCAGAGAACAGCAGCTCCCCCTGCAGGTCGTGGTCTTCACTACAGCCGATGAAAGCTGAACCTGCAGGAATCTGAAGAAGCTCATCAGTTCCAGAGTTTGTGGCGGTCTTTCTCTGTGGTTTCAGGCCTCTCTGGGTGATGGTGACCCCTCCGACCTCCTGGATGCTTTGCTGAAGGGACAGACAGGTGGTCCAAAGTCACATGGTTCAGAAGGGGAGGGGATAACGGATGACCACGTCCTGATGACGGCGGCTGAGGCTTTTGGCGCCGGGGTGGAGACCACGTCCACCACGCTGCTGTGGATCCTGGCCTACCTGCTGCACCACCCAGAGGTAGACTGAGACACCAGCTCACCTGCTGGGACTAGAAGGTCGGTTCTATCGTGGTCTGGATTGGTGTGAGTCCTCGACCCGTTTCAGGTCCAGCGGCGCGTGCAGGAGGAGCTGGACGAACACGTGGGCTCGGATCGCGCCGCAAACCTGTCCGACCGAGGCCACCTGCCGTACCTGGACTGTGTGATCAACGAGGGGATGAGGATCCGGCCGGTCAGCCCCGTGCTAATCCCCCACACCGCCATGACGGACAGCAGGTAGATCCCAACTAATAAAATATAATGCTAAAGTATTCTTCAGTAGAATATTGAAGCTTCAATTTCCAAAGCTTATAAGTGTTAAGATTTCTTTGACATTGTTTTTGAGTGGACTTAGAGGCCCCGCCCCCCTGGTGTTCCAAAGAGGAAGTGGTCATTCTATTGGTCAGAATAAATATTCTTGATCTGACACCTTTTTAACATCTTCTTGATAATCATCTTTTTTATTTATTTATTGTAGTTATGAACTGACCAATCAGATGCATCAATAAAACTAGGCGGAGCCTGCTGGGCCCCACACCTAAAACCTTTGACACATTTTGTGTGGCACACTTTTAAGTGGTGGAGGTGTGGTCTTCCAACAAGCTCACTCCCGATTGGCCGAGTTGTTGCCATAGAAACAATGACTAAGATCAACTTGGACCAATCCCTGCTTGGTGGCGTCGTCTGGTTCCAAGATGGCGGTGTCTGTATCGTGGAAAGAATGGCCACTGAATGAACTTCTGATCGTTTCATCCGAACCGTCTCCCCTCCCCCACAGTATCGGAGGTCACCCGGTCCGGCGTGGGACTCGGGTCTTGGTGAACATGTGGTCAATCCACCACGACCCCCAAAACTGGGATAAACCGGACCTGTTCCAACCAGGTAAAACGCTGCATAAATCGAGTTAGACTCCCACTGACTCCAGTTTCTGAGACTATACCCTTTCTTTTTCTGCCCTTCCAGAACGTTTCCTTGACGACCAGGGTCGTCGCGTCACACCCACCTGCTTCATGCCATTTGGGGCGGGGCCTCGCGTCTGTGTTGGCGAATCCCTGGCCAGACTGGAGCTCTTCCTTTTCCTGTCATCTCTGCTTCAGCGAATGAGCTTCAGGCTCCCCGATGGGGCTCCGCCCCCTAACCTGCAGGGCCGTTTGGGTGTGGTATTACAGCCGATGCCTTATGAGGTTGTGGTCATTCCGAGGGTGGGATGGGAAGGCGGGGCTAAATGAAAGAAGAGGAGGGGCTAGTGATTCTGCGAGCTTTAGCAGTACAGGAAGTAGTAACTTGATATGAGAGTTTAAAGATTTCCACATGAATATGTTTGACTGTAAGTAGCTAATTTTGATGGTGATTTTTTAGCTACTGAGATGTTCTAATAAACACACACTTTAACTATATTTTCTTCTAAAAAACGTGGTTCTGCTGGACAAAAATAGACGGAAGCTTCAGACGCAACAGTTTTATTCAGTATAATTGTACACACTTTTAGAACAGGCTGGTTTAGTTAGGTCACACGCACACATGTCCACACACACAAACTAACCAGTAATTCAGTAACACTAATAACTCTCCTCGCTGTGAACGTCTCTCCTGCTCTCTCCGAGGACAGCAGGAGAGCGGCGTCCTGAGACGGAGGGAAAGACTACGACCATAGAAAGAACGTGTGGACGCTTGAGGGACTACTTCTGTCCAACACCAGCAGAGCCTCAAGGAACACCAAAAACTTGGTCAGAAGAAGTTCTTGAGTGGAGTCACATTTCAGGACTTTGAATTGAGAGAGTATCCAGATCTAAATATATAAAACTGACAATAATGGGAGTTTAGGGCAGTAACCCTTTAAAATTCGTTGAACTATCGTAACTCATCTCGGTCCGACCCAGAATCTAGATTAGGATCCTAAAACAGATTCTGGGTCTGACCCTAACAAAGATTCTATGTCCAGAATCTGGATTGGTGGACTGGGGCTAAAGGGTCAAAGCCCAGTTGAGCGTACGCTTGAATCTGTGAAGAACCCAACAGGCTAGTGACAGATCTAGACTTATTTCCACAGAGCAGTCCAGGTCAGGGTAGTACAGTACGGTCCAGTTGATTCTGAGGAGCGTTTCCACTCAGTTAAGTTTAAGTTTTCACGGCGCACGCGTAGAGCAGACCGCTAGTGTGTCATTGTAGTGCGACGACTAGCAAACTAACAACAACAAAGGTCATCCTTCTTTTTCTTGCTTTACTTTTAGTGCATCACGTAGAACTGGAATTTAATTTTGTTTGAAAGAAGGGAATTGCTAACTTAGCACTATACTGGTACTTTCTAATGTCGTCATCACTCTCGGCCAATCAACAGGCGGCTACAGCTGTTCCGAACCCAACCGTTCCGTTCTATTTTTAAATGGACCTACAAGAGGTCCTCAAGAAGTACGGGTGGGAACTGTTTAATGGGTCAATTTTACAATGGAAACGCTCAAAATACTGGACCTCTCGGTGGCTTCTCCAGCCGGTTTGTTTAGCGCCCAAAGTTTGCGATTTAAAGAGATAAAAAATGACGAACTTTGATGGCAAATTCCTTTTTTGACAAGATGTTATAAAGTTTAAGAAGATTTTCATATTTTTTCTCCAAGTAATCTAGAATCCCTGAAGATCCTCCAAACCGACTCCAGGTTACCATAATTTAGTCGTCACGAATCAGGAAGTTTAGTGAATCCTTTAAGGACTTTGGAACTCAGTTCGATCTTTTGGAAGTATTTCATGAAACATGAAACTTTTAGCCAACTGGCTCTTGTAATTAAGACGTGAAACTATTTGAATTTGTCTCAAAACCCTTTCAACCTGACGGACCGTGTTACTGTCGTCTTTTGGTCACTTTCCTCACATTATCAACAATCTTATATAGTTATAGTTTTTATAGTTCATTTCAAAGCTTTATTGTTTGTTTCTGAACCTGTAGATGAGACTCCAGTCAAAGCAGACCTCTTCAGATAGATATGTGTGTGGTTAAATGTTGTGACGTTTGACAGAAAGTAAAACCCTTTAAACAAATGAGACATAAAGACCAGATTTCAGTCACACAGGTCTGAAACCGGTTCACAAAACGTTCTCCAAGCACCAAAACTGACATCTCTGTCTGCAAGAGTTTTGGTAAGTACGGAACTGTCTCTTCACAGATGCCAGAACCTTCCCGGCTCTTCAGGACGCCTGATGCAGTTCTCACCTGCAGTGGTTTCAGATCTGTGCAGTGTTTGGAAACCTGGTCCACACAGAACTCAGAGAACATTCCACCCGTCATGAAGCCCAAAGCCTACACTCACACAGAAAGGCTCAAACTAATGCTAAGTAGTAACAGTTGTCAAGTAGAAATGGCACTCAGAAACCATGGAGATATATAACCCTATTAGTTCAGGTAAACAAAAAACACCACCAACCACAACATCAACTACAACAATAACAGCTCGTCGTCAGCCGAGAGTTTCCCGGAGAGGTTCCGTCTGAGAACTCGTCCTCAGTCCGCTCCCATCTTCAGTGGAACCACCAAACAAGTGTGCTTGAACTCGCAGAAGTCAAAGACAGACGTGTTTTTCATCCAAGCATGAATTCATTCCAGTTTTATTCAACCGAAAACTGTCTCTTCCAACACGTCTGTGTAGAAGGTCTTGATGAAACTGGTTCGTGTCTCGGGTTCCTTCGTGAGAAAGGTTTGACGTGAACTTGTGACGTATGCAGCATGGTCACAGGGTTTAAGAATCCGCTCCGATGATGATGTCCGATGACAGAACCGCGACACGAGTCTTTACTCGCAGAGGTCTTCTCCAAACCTCCATCAAACAACCAATGAATACAAGGCCTAAAAACAAGAGTCCTTTGTGCTCTCAAGATGATTCCCTCTTTCAGTTTCAGAGCCAGTCACAGACATCCAGACGCGTCCGAAGAGTCGCAAATATCTGACGATGTATCAGATGTAAAAACCGGTAATAAGACAACTTTCAATCCAACTCGGTTTGTGCACACGTGGGATGAACCAGCAGGCAGGGAGAAGCGAATGCATTCTAGGCTGTCGTTCAAAAGACGGTTAGCTGCCCGTAGCAACACTAGCCTACGTGTAGCTAGGCTAAGCTCGGCTTTAGCTTATGTTTGTTTGTTTAGCAACATTTCAGAAATGGCTGCAAATGAGTCACAGTTGTGCTTTTTTTTTTTCTTTTTTGGTTCAGGTTCCACCAGCAGCGTTCTCGATAAGTGGAACTGCTCCTGGTGGGACCTAAAACCGGTTCCCCATAACCAATCAAAACCCTGGGAAAGCCGACTGTAAACACTGATTGAGCTTATTTACCGATTCTTACAAGTGATAATCTGTTTCACCGCACTACGGCCAATTAGTGGCTTGGTTCTGAAAACTCAGCTAACTTAAATTTGAATACATTGAAAAACTTGTAAAGTTTTTGTCACTTTTCTGTTCCACTTTAGAACTCATTCTGATGAACAGAATATCTAAATCAATGGCAGAAAGTAAAAGAATATTGACTTCAGTATTGATGCAACCAAAACATCTGGAGCAACTTTGCAGGAATTGACACATTCTTTGGGAATTTGTTGGGCTGTAATGAGTATGAACTCTAAATCGACGCCATTTGAAGGGAGAAATGTACGACGTGAACACCAAAGAGCCATTGTTTAGACAAAGGCCGTGGTGTCTGCCATACATTGTGTCATTTGGCCTCCATGTACCTCTACACCAAAGACAGGACGGTGACGCGTTGCGTCTGGGCTGTTTGGAGCTTTGTGTTGCTCTAAAAGCTCCTATTGTTGCGTTTCTCTGTAGGAGCTTGTCTGTGGAGAGGCCGGATCAGAATCAAACCGAGGAGGACACGTCTGTGGATGAGCGGCCTAACTCTGCTCTGCTGACAGACACGTCCGTCAAAGTGACTGAATCAGCCTGTCAGTCAGCCGGTCTGAATCACCCGCCCACATCTTCTAGAAACAGTCGGCAGGACCAAGGAAAACTTCCAAACCTTCGTCATCGACAACCCTTCACTATTTATGGACATCTACTTGTCAGCAGACGACAGAGAGCGTCATATCGCCAATTTTAAAGCTACTTTTACTTCATGGAGCCATGAGGCGAACAACGGTTTACATCAGTGGATGAAACTGTCATCGGTTTAGATTCTGGATCTGAGAGTCCTACTTTACGATCTACAGGTCATGATCCCTGGTTGTAAGTAGAGTAGAGGCCTCTAGTCCTGGTAAACTCTGTACTATGACCTATCAACCGTCAGAGCTGGTGATTCCGGATGAACTGCGGAGTCCTAGACCTCCACTGAACCATTTCAAAAACCCCTCGAGTCTGAGAGTCAAGAGGCCACTCAGTTGGTCACGCCGTCTCCATGACAATGACGACTTTTCCGCCGTCGGTGGTTGTGGGGGCGGCCGTACACAGTGTTAACGCTTCCGCTGGACTCATCTGACCTCTGGCGGGACAGTCCATGCTGTCGTGGACGTCGGTGCTTACACCTTCTCCTCTCCGGCTCTCCTCCTTCTTGTCCTCTTCATCTTCCTCTTCATCGTCCTCGTCCTCCACTCGGCATCGGCACACCTCGATGCCGGAATCCCCGGTGAGTCTCCGATGTCTGTACTGGCTCTCGTCGGCTCCCATGTCCTCGTCTTCGTCCTCGTTGCCTCTCTCGTCGCGCTCCTCCTCATCGAAGCTGGGAGGTCCGGGTTCAAAGACATCCACGCAGGGGGAGAAGACCGTCTGCTTAGGGGGGGACTGCGTAGCGCGTGGCGACGGCGAGAGGGAGGACGCGTGGCCGGAGGATCCGCCCCTGTCCGACTGGTTCAGGGAGGTCAGGGGGTCCAGGAGTAGAGTTGGAGCTGGGAGGCAGGCCAGAGATCGAGGAGACGATGGAGAGAGAACGGCCAGAGGAGAGGCACAGAACGAGGCCTCGGACTCGATGGTTATGGCCGGACAGGATAGAGACGAAGGTTCTGGACCGGCTGGAACTGGGGTGGACACTAGACTAGATCTCAGTGTTGGTCCTGATCCAGAACTAGGCCTCAAACCAGCTTCTGAAGGCAATAGTGGGACTAGAGCCACCTCTGGTGGTTCGGTTGGGACCGCAGAGAGTCCTGAAAGGTCCAAAACTACAGTCAAGTCTCTGAGAGATCCAGAACCTGCATCTGGGCCTGAGCGTTGGTACAAGCCGGGGCTTGAACAAACCAAACCCGACCCGGATGAGAGTTCTGGGCTCTGGCTGTCAGTGGGGGGTGATATGTTTGCTGGTTCTAAACCCGGACTGATTTGCAAATGTGTTGGCTTGGAGATCAGAATGGGTTTAATAAAAGAACCGAGGACAGGTTGTGGGTTTGAGTCCTGGCCACGGTTTGTTGGTTCTGGATCTGAAGGGTGAGGCAATGGTGGTTCTTGATCGTGTGAGAGTTTTGTAGGAGTCGACGGGCCGCGGTCTTGGTCTGGACTTGCTAGGCTGGCGCTGACTGTGTTGAGGGCCAAAGTCCTGCCAACATCATTAGCTGGAACTGAGGTTGGAGTACAAGGAGCGCTGGCCGGGTGGAAAGTCCTGGTTAAAGTGAGGTTCTCCAGAGCTCGGACGCCTCGGCTGCCGTCAGATGGGTTATCTGTCGGGGCGATGCTGTCAACGCTGATGACCTGGATGGATGGGGGCACCGCTTCTGCGATGGTGGAACAAGAGAACGAGCTTCCAGCAACAACTGGGGACCTCAGTGCGATGTCAAGCTGTTGCATCGTGGGAGATATAGTTCCGATGGGGAGGGCTAACTCTGGACCAGGTGAAGGCAAAAGCTGAGGGGAGGCTGCCCTGGTGACAACCGCCACAGTAACAGTCTTGAGAGGAGGCGGGGACTTCTTGGCTTGTGGTTCCTCGGCGCCGGCGGCCTCCGGGTCTCTGACGTCCGCGGTTGCAGTTGCCCCCAAGGCGGCAAAGGGAACCTTGTTTTCCCCCAAGCAGCTCACGGCTGCAGTTATAGTCTCCATGGTGACATCAAGGGTGATGGGCGTGGCCTCGCTGGGCGTGGAGGCGTGGCTTGTGTCAGTCTCATAGGTGACAGGAGCAGACAGAGAAGAGCTGCACGGAGAGGAGGGGCAGCAGGAGTCGCAGGAACAGCTGGAGCTGCAAGAAAGACGGACAGGACTGGTTAAGGTTAACTCTGTGGTCAGATCACAAACGCTCTGGCTCCGCCCCCATGGAGCCTGTGGTCAGACCCGGTTACCTGTTGTCAGAGCTAAGGGAGGAGGGGCCGTCGCTCAGCGGCCGGTGCAGCAGCGGGTCGTGCTGCGTCAGCAGGTGGGGGTCGGCAGCCCGCGGCGGCTGAGGGTACCGCGGGGTGGTAAACACGGAGCTGTAGGGAGGAGGCGGGGTTGACGGCTGAGCCGCCACCTCCTCATAAGACGGCAGCTTCAAAGACGCCAGGAAGCCTGAAAGTCGGAGAAGAAGTTCATGATGAAGGTCTAAGACCAGCAGGGTGGTGTTCCTCAGAGACCGAGACCTTCAGCTACAAACTGGAGGACATGTCTGATAAAAGCAGCTTTTAATGTTTGAGAATTCATCCTTCAGATTAATACATTTGAAAAAAATAGAAGTATTACTGTAGATTTTGAAAATGTAAATATGAAGAAAATTCATTTTTATAAGTCAAGGATGGACCAAATATCCTTTCTACCGGCTGATACTAATTATGATAATTTCCCTGCAACTGTGACTGATAGCCCATATTTAAATGTCTACAATAACACAAAGTTAACAGATTTATAAAGTAAATGAAATAACTGTCACATTGCCAAGAATAGTACAAAAGTCCAAATAGAAATTATTGCACGTTTGCAAAAAATGGTCAATGAATATTGAAGCTTATACCTGAAGTTTATACTTAGATTTTAATAATAACCTTCAAGATTATTTGAAAATAGTAGGATTCAAAGAAAGCGTTTTGAAATTAAGTGTTTTAAACACCAAAAACTATGAACTGTTCAGTGTAAACAACATATTTTAAACTGTAAACATAAACTTTGTGTTCCATTCCTTTGTTTGTAGCTGGTTTAAATGTCGACTCTATGATGAAGATTTTCCCTTTTACGTCAAAGTGGACGCCAACAACCAAACGTTAACTGTAGCCGTGTTCATTTCAGATGTGATGAATAAATATATCAAAACCAAATGACACAAATATCCTAAAACTGGTATTTTCTCTGGCTCTTTTCTCACCAAAGAAACTTTCCAAATATACATTTTTGTTTGGCTTTCTTAGCTTTGGGCTTTTAACTTAGCTAGTACTCCGAGCGGTCGCTTTGTTACGCAACCCAGCAAGACAGGCAGATGTAAGACAGGTAGATGTGTTGAACAGAATCCAGTAGTCTTCCAAAATAAAACTTCCTTCAGAATCAGAAGATACAAAGAAAACAGGAAGGAATCAAAGTTATCACATGTATGTTTTGTTTTGATGTTTAGGAACCATTATTTAACGGGAACAGGAAGAACAGGGAAAAATAACGAGTTGTGGTTACCCTAAACGTCAAGAAGTGACACAGAGTGAGCCTGAACAACATGACGGGAGTGAGACCGTGTTATTGCTCATCATCGGATTGATTCTGATCATCTCAAATTATGCAAATATCAACTGATTCTGGTGCCGATTTATCGCCCATCCCTATTTAAAATCATAAATAAATTATTTGTTCAGTTTTACTTTCAACATTTTATACCTTTGAACTGCTGCTTCATTTGGTTTAAATCTTTTAAATTTGATTTGTTTTCATTTTTTATTGATTAATCAGTAGAAAAATATTTGCTTCTTTTAATCTGAAAGTTCAAACGCTGCCGTTTCCTGTTTTAATTTGAAGGGTCCTTTATCTTTCATATTGTCCACTGACAATAATAATGAACCGATTTGCTGTCGATGGGTCTTTGGGTCCCCGAGTGTTAGTGGGGGTCATTCTGACTCTGTCTTTAGGGGGGTTAGGGAGAAGGAAGCTCCAGAGTTCACAAAGTTAAATCTCTGAGTCAAACCAAAAATGAACCAACTTCATTGAGCTCAGAGTTTCCACACAATCAGCCAGAATCAGGTCCAGTATTTGCACGTATTTGTCCACTCCCGGTCACCGACATGCGTGTGAACGACGTGGTCATGTGACTCACTGAGGTCCAGCATGGAGGACGGGAAGGAGTTGGCTCCATGGTAGGCCAGCAGGCTGATCTCCCTCTGCCGCTGCTGCTGCTGGACCCGCAGTTTGGCCCGGCGGTGTCGGTACGCACAGCAGCAGCTGAACAGGATCAGGACGGTCCACAGCAGCCAGAACCCTGAACACAAACGGGCCAAAGTCACCAGGAGATCGGCTTGGACCCTTCAACACCGGAGATGGTGAAATAACACGTCTTGAACTAACGTAACTCTTCAACCGTTTACGCAATTAATGTCAATCTGTTTTTCTTTACGTCGGAATCTACTGGATTACCTAAACGGTCAAAGATTTACGATAATTCAAAGAACGTCAATAGTGGAGCTACAGCTCAGACATTAAAGGGTTAATCACATGAGATGTAAATGTTTTCACTTTTCATCAGAAAACATCGATTTCAGCTTTGCTAACATCAACAAAACATCAGTTTGAAGGTAAAACAAACAAACACCATAATAATGTTTATTTCATTCTTTAAAATTTGGTGATGTTAGCTACTAGCATTAGGCTAACAGTTGATCTTTTTATAAAAATATTGATTTTGATTGTTGACTTTTGTCATAAAAATATTTAAACAAATATTGAAGAAAATGTAAAAGTGGAAACTTTAAAAATCAAAAAATATTTATGTTTACGTTTCTGATAAATTGATGATGATTTTGATTAATAGATTTGAATTTAACATCATGGATTTTTTTAGATAGAACATTAATTAGCAATAAGGATGAATCATTGGTGGATAGATCAAGACAAGATAAAAACAAAATATGCACTGATACAGATAAACAATAAAAAAGACAAACGTAACAAAAGTATTTATTATCGTACCTAAATAAAATAAACATCTAAATTTGCATTTTAATAAAAAAATAATAATTCAGTAAACTCTTATCACTTTGAAACTACAAAGTAATCCAATGAATTACGCAATGAAGAAAATAAACTATGAAATAATCCAATGGATTACTATTTGCATGAAATAGAATACAAAGTAATCCAGTGGATCACTCCATGAAAAAAACCCTACAAAACAATCCAGTGGATTACTATTTAAAGAACAAAAACGGCAAAGTAATCGAGGGGATTACTCAAGGAAGAAAAGAAACTACAAAACTATCCAGTAGATTACTATCTGAATGAAATATACAATGAAAGTAATCCAGTGGATTACTTTGAACCCCCCCCCCCCAACTACACAATAATCCTATGGATTATTATTTAAAGGAAAGAAACAACAAAGTAATCTAGTGGATTACTATACGAAAAAAACAACAAAGTAATCCATCAGATCCCTTTTTGATCACCATGAAATAAATATGACAAAGTAATTCAGTAGTTCACTCGGGTAATCTAGTGGATTACTCTGTGAAGGAAATAAACCACAAAGTAATCTACTGGATACCTTTTTGATCACTTTGAAGAAACTGACAAAGTAATCTACTAGATTACTCCTTCACTGGAATAATGCACTCTGCTGAATTAATGATTGTTCCACTGGAGTAATCCAGTGGATTACCCTGCTGGATGATCCCACTGGAGTAATCCCTTAGTTTGAAATGATCAAAAGTGGTAAATCTTCTAACAGATCCAGTGATCTCAGAGGCTGTTAGACCAGAAGCGGGTCGACTTACACCACAGTTCGTAGTAGTAGGTGCAGCAGCCAGTCTCTCCACAGCAGTGTCCCGTCTCACACAGGTATTCTCCGTTAGCGTTGGTCCCAGGGCAGTACCGCGGTCTCCCCAGCAGGGGCAGGCTACCACCGGAGTGGTACTCCATTGCACCCCTGCTCCACCCACAGTCAACGCCAAGCCACCGTCGTCAGCTAACCCCGAGCTGCTAACCAGCAGGTAGCTGCTGAACGTGGTGTCCGGGTCGTAGTCCAGCTACATCTTCGCGTCTCTTTGAGCGCAGTGTTCAGCTCCGAAGAATAGTGTCGACCGCTATCAGTTAGCCGCTAACAACGAGCAGTTAAAAGAAAAAAACAAGTTAGCTAGCTACATTTTCAGATGAAAAGCAGCGGTTAGCCTGGCAGTGCTCCAACCCCTCGTTCAGTAAACAGGTGGAATGTCTTCAGACTCTGAGCCCGCTGGACGGGACTCGAACAGTCGGACAGGTCTGAGCGAGTGAAGCAGAGGGAGGACTGGTCGCTGGGAGGAGATGAGGGTCAGAAGGAGGTCCTGGAGAGACACAGGGAGGGAGAACAAAAGCTGATTGAGAAGCAACAAGGCGGCGTGTGACACACAAACATCTACGGCGGCTGGACTGTTTAATATTCATCACTGCAGCAAGTCCAAGTCAAAGCTACAATGGAGCCACTCTGTCCTCGCTCACACACATACACGCTTACAGCACATACGGGGACCGCCCACAGACTACCACATGATCCAGATCCAGAGGAGACTAGGAAAACCTCAGAGGAGACCAGGAACACCTCAGAGGAGACCAGGAAAACCTCAGAGGAGACTAGGAAAACCTCAGAGGAGACTAGGAAGACCTCAGAGGAGACCAGGAGAACCTCAGAGGAGACTAGGAAGACACCGGAGGAGACTAGGAAGTCCTCAGAGGAGACTAGAAAGACCCCGGAGGAGACCAGGAGCACCTCAGAGGAGACTAGAAAGACCTCAGAGGAGACCAGGAAAACCTCGGAGGAGACCAGGAAAACCTCAGAGGAGACTAGGAAAACCTCATAGGAGACTAGAAAGACCTCAGAGCAGACTAGGAAGTCCTCAGAGGAGACTAGAAAGACCCCGGAGGAGACTAGGAGCACCTCAGAGGAGACTAGAAAGACCCCGGAGGAGACTAGGAGCACCTCAGAGGAGACTAGAAAGACCTCAAAGGAGACCAGGAAAGACCTCAGAGCAGACTAGGAAGACCTCAGAGGAGACTAGAAAGACCTCAGAGGAGACTAGAAAAACCTTAGAGGAGACTAGGAACACCTCAGAGGAGACTAGAAAGACCTCAGAGGAGACTAGAAAGACCTCAGAAGTGACTAGGAAGACCTCAAAGGAGACTAGGAAGACCTCAGAGGAGACCAAGTCCCATCCTTCAGATCTGCTGAAGCTTGAAGGCAGCAAAGACTTTTCTTCTTCACACAAGGCTTTTACTAAAACCTCCAAACCAGGATGTTCTTCCTGAAAACACGGTCCTGGAGTCTGACGGTGGAGTACCTGAGTACCTGGGTACCTGAAGTCTTCAAGCCAATGCTTTTCCAGCACCGTGTTCTATCCTGATCCTTCAGTGAATCAAATACAGATATTTATCAAAGCTGTAAGCAGGAACTCTTGAGGACAGAGATCTCTGATGTTTTACATCTCCAAGTGTTATAGAAGCTGATCCAGAACATTCACTGGAGAGCAGCAGCTGATCAGGAGAACATGTGACTTCATCTGAAGCGCCTCAGACTGTCATCAGACGAGTCAACACCTTCTCTCCAGACGCATGTCCTGCAGTCTGCAGCACGGGGGCGTCTGACCTTTAAAGACCATCAATGCAATAAAAACTTTACTTTTATTCTGAAAGGACAGGAACTGTGATTGTAGCTTCAACCACTAGTCGTCCAAGATACTTCTAAACCGACAGATACTCTATGTTCAGAAGTAATCCATAACGAGATCATGACGTCACTGTGACTCCACCTGTCAGGTGTTTCTCTTAGTCGTGTTCTCTGTGAGGAGTCACTTTTTAGATCATGATCATAAACCCAGTTTGATCACATGATCACAAACCCAGTTTGATCATAAATCCAGTTTGATCACATGATCATAATCCTAAATTGATTATAAAATAATAATCCTGGTTTGATTCTTTATTTTGCTTTTATTCCTGTTCTTCTGAAGTTGGCTAGAATCATAAACTCTTCATAAATGTAGATCAAGCGACCATAAACTTCCTTTAAACGGTGCTGACGTGTCTACATGCATGTGGACCGACCCGTCTGCGTTCACACTGAAGTGAACCGCACCAGAGTTCATCTGCAGAACAGAAACCTTTTTCAAGAGGACCCGAGTTCTCTGGTCCAAACCTGAATTCAGATGAGCTCTCACAGCTGCAGAACCAGATGATCAGCAGAGCAGAACCAGACCAGGAACATATCAGGATCAAACCAGACCCAGATCAGACCAGAACCAGACCCGGATCAGGTCCAATCTGGTCTGTTTCTGCTTCAGCTGCATCTACACTTCTTTCTGGTTTCCAGACTAAAGTTTTTCATCAGTAAAGTCAAATCCTGGAGACAGGCGCGTGCACCCAGTGTTGATATAAAAATCGATACGTGCACGCGCGCCCACACATCGCTGCAGAGTTCAGGAACCGGTGTCGATCTGAAAGAGTTTCTGTCTGCTGCAGTGCTGCACGCGCACACGCACACACAGCCTGGCGGTCCGTGAAGGTGGCACGCGCACGGTCACCGCGGCCCAGCGTGATCGTCGCACGTCCCCAAACACACGCGCATTAACAGGTTCCTCCGGAGCGAGTAGCGCGCGCACAGAGGCGCGTGCGCAGCCGCCGCCGCCGCCGCTCGGAGCCTTCGGGCCCGCAGACGGAGCCGCTTCCCCGCTGACAAACAAAGCCGCCGTACCGCTCCGGGAGCCGCCGCCCCCACGCTGCTCCGCGCGCCTCACCGCCGCGTGTGTCCGCGTGCTCACGGCTGCAGTCCAGCGGCGTCGGCCTCGCGCCCGGCCCCCGCCTCCTCGCGCTCCTTCATCGGTGCGACCCTCCGACAGCCCCGCCGCCATCAGCGACAGCGGCACGTAAAGCCCGCGCGGCGTCCGACGGCACACTTCCGCCTCCGTCTGTCTGAGGGTTTCAAAATAAAAGTCTAAGACGAAAACTACTTCACACCAAAGTGTTAGAGATTAATTTAACTAGCTAAAAGACAGAAGTTTTGGTTTTTTAACGTTTTTTGTTTATACGTTCCGTCTGACATTTATTTGAGAAGCGCTAAAAAACATTAACCCTTTAACATCGGAGCTCCAGTGTTTACATTCTCGATTTACTGTGACTTTTCAACCGTTAGCACAATAATTCCGGTAGATTCTGAGCGAGAAGAGCTTCTCAATAACAATAAAGAATTATTGTTTCTTTCTCATCAGATAAAAATAGAACAGAGAGTCAGTAAAAAAATAACTAATTAATCACAATCCTGGAAACAAATTCATCATGATTAATTGCTATAACTTTTTTGTCTCAGTATTTGTCACCAACTCATTATCTGTGAATAACCACAATATGTAACAAACATTAAAGTAAGCATACAGAGTATTAGATACATTAGAAAATCAAATAGTCTATAATAAGACATAAAATTGTCCAATAATGCTCTTTTTACTTGATTATTTTTTCCAGGGATTTTGTATTAATTACTATAAAACAACACTGGTTTTTGAAGCCGACAGTAAAGTCCTCTAAAAAAAAAAGTCAGAGCATCGGTTCATAATGACTGAATTATTAATGGGAAATTTGGAATTCGCTTAAATGAATTTTCTGTCTTGCTGGTTTAGAATTACAGACATCTAAAACAAAGAGGAAGTGAAAGCACTAAAATATGATACATTTCCCAATACAAACATGTCTGCGAGGCATCACAATTAAGTATTTTTCTGCCAGTGACACAGGTTCAGCTTTTATTTTGTAAAGAAACCCGAGTCTGTGTGAAACCGGAAGTGCCGTGTGTTTTTGTTTCCCTCAGCTCGACGGCCCGCCATGACAGCAGCTTTCTGCGGTCTGGAGACCCGCTGATGTAAAAAAAAAAAAACACGCCGAACTCTTTAGACGTTTCATTCTGACAGTAACGCCACAGGTTCGATTCCGCCGTGAGGTGCAGACACACAGCGGGCAGGACGCTCCATGTCCGCTCACAGGAAAATGTGGCGCGGAGGAAAAAAACGTCTGAAGGAAAACGAGAGAGAATATGGGTTCTCCTGACGAACGCACTGACATCTGATTGGCCCGACAGGGAGGCTGGCGGACCAATCAGAGAGCTCGCCGAGGAGTCTGCCGCTCCTAGCAACAAGAGAAAACTTCTGACCGAAGTTAGAGACGTCAGGGAGCCTCAGCAACACGTGGACCCAAACCTGTTCATTTTGACTTTAAAAGTACTTATTTTAAACATTTTTTTTTTAGTTTTGAGATTAAGATTTCTAAAGAATTACAGCTTTGTAGTAAGATCCCGCAGTCCAAAAACATGGTCTGTGTCCCTATTCCCTCATTATTCCCCAACCAATAACACACTATATAGTCCTGGTCCCCTACTTTAGTCACTACTTAAAACAATGCTAAATTTGACAATAAAGTAATTTTTTATCAATATAAGCATGAATGATTCATAGATGTACACAAATAATTAATAATTGTGGTCTATTGTTGTCAATCAATTGAACATTAACAATTGACTGTATATAGAGATGGAAAGAGCTAGCTGTGACGTCCCCCATACAAACAGCCTAACCTCTCGCTCCTCCAAAATGAAGCAAATTCAGTCGCCATTTTACGGGTGTCGCCATGTTGGAGCCAGTTGACAGTGATTGGTCAGAGTCAGACAGAGGCCGTGTCCAAATCCCCACCCTAACCCCCAACAACTAAAAAACTATGTAGTGTGGGACAGTCTAGTACTCTTGATTTGAGAGACAATTCGCTCACTACTTTTCTTTCGCTTTTCTAAACGCAGAATATGTCGTCCCCGATTTCACAATATGAAAATCAAACCAATACAAACATTTCTCGACGTTTATTTATGACTCGAACAAGGGGTGTCAGACAAGCTTGAGTTCACGTTTCTAAGGCAACTACTGTCAACCAAGTCCACACCCCTTCCACTGAAAGTAGATTTTGGAATTGTACATTCGGACAACCCAAGAAAATGGTGAGCTGCCTATATGACAACAAATATGAGGATGTTTGTCTTCGGTTCCATTCTTCACAACCGAGAAGACACAACCACACACATCTAAAAGACAACTGGAAGTAATCAAAGACCCTATGGAGGATGTTTTTGGACTATGAAGCTGGAAAAACAACCATAAGTGAATGAGGAGAACATATAAACTCCACACGGATTTGAACCAGCAGTGAATCAGCTAATCGCTAGAAGAAGAAGGTGATGGAGGACGGGTTCTTCTGTAGCCTCTCAGCATATTTAGCGTGTATTCAGAATGGAAAAGTCTGTTCATTAACTCATTCATTCAACCTCTTAGCACCTGATGTCCACATCTGTGTACACTGCATTATTAGTATTTTAGTTAGTTTAGCCTAAATGGGGCCCTGTGATATGCATGAGGGATTAGCTAAAATATTAGCTCGGGTCTAAAGAGGTTAAAGACTTAAGACACAACCGTGACCTCCAAAAACACGAGCTTCAAAGACCTAAAACAATCATCATATTGATAGAATTACTGACACACTAATTCCACTTGAGGTTTATACGCAACACAAAGTACTGAGCAGTAACATCTGGACCAAACGTAAAAAAAATAGTTATTAATTTCACTGAGGGAATATAGGAGATAGAGTTGAAACTCCACCTGTTTACATGGTAAAAATCCCCAAATGACATAATTTTGATTTTGGTTACATGAAAATGAGTGAGAGTTTGAGCATCATCTAATGTGTTTTTGTGTAAGGTTCCTTAGCCTTTTATAAAAATCATCTTCTTGGTTGTGATAAATGGAAATAAAGACAAACATCCTAATATTTTTGTCACCAAACGATTCTGTGTGTATAAAATAGGACTTGTACACATTGGAGTTAGAAGTATTCCCGCCTTCTGAAACCATCCTCTAGTGGACACTGGAGGAACTGCATCAGTGATGCCTATTCTTCACATTGTGAAAGAAAACGTGCAGCTTCCGGCCCCCATGGGCGTTTCTCGTGGTATAACATGTTATCAGGACTTACTTCTTTCAGTCTAACAGCTAAACTTCAACTTAAAAAAAAAAAACATTTCTTTTTTTAAAATCATTTTAGAAAATGTCAAAACTGAAATCTAAAATGATGATTTTGTTTCCAGTGAAAGTCTGAGGTGCATCTCTCCAGGTGAGTCAGCTGATTCTCTCTGTGAAGGCTGCCGCGTGCCGCTCCGCCGCGTGGATGTGTGTATTGTGTGTGTACTTTTCCTTCGTCTGGACTGCAGATGCGCATGCTTAGCGCGCGCGCTGCTAAAGTTCTGAGGAGGAGGAGGATGGCTGGGATGAAGGTCGCGGTGTTCGTCAGCTGCTGCTTTCAGCTCGTCGGCTGCAGGATGGTTCCACCTCAGCAGACAGGTGAACTTCTTTTACAAACACGGTTCCGTGAAACTTGAATAACGCACGCGGACAGAGCTGATTTACCCGTTATGTTAGACCGGAAGTAGTAGAACAATGTTCGCTCATTCCCATAATTCATCTTCACGTGTAAATTTTTTACAGCCGATTTAAAAATTAGTTTTGATAACACGAGATGACGCTTTACAGTCGCAGTTTACGTTTTTTAATCGCGATTTATCATGAAAATCATCCATTTCCTTATGGAGTTTCGCTAGTAGCATTCAAACATGGCTGCCGGGGGATTTCCGGTTCACCTCCATCTGACTTTTGAAACTTTCTGCTACTGTTTTTATGTTATAGAGATACTTTAAACTAAAACTCTCCAAGTTTTGTTTTTAGAATCTTTTGAAAAAACTTAATCTATGATTCAAAAATTGTGAATATTTGAACTATTATGTTAATTTATTCCACAGTCTGAGTGAATACTGAATTCTGATTGGCTGCAGGGGGTCCAATAAAAAGAGATAATGGACACCTGTAAAAGTTTTGGACAAATTGCTTGAATGTTTGTATCGTTGAGCCCTTGGTAACCAGAACAACAGAAACCCTGAAAATAAGTTTATAAACAATTTTTGTTTTTAATTTAACAAAATGTGTTGATCCACATTAGGGCTGCCACGATTAGTCAACTAATCAACTATTAAAATAGTCAATGACTAATTTAATAGTCGATTAGTCGTTACTTTATATTATATGGAGTTAGAGTGTTGTAAAGGTGAACGTTGTAATGGTATTCTGTTAGCTTTTTGGACTATTTTGACATTTATTAAGGTTTTTTTTGGCTAATTTGGAGTTTAGCTAAAATTTCAGCTACATGCTAACTGTTTTGGCTAACTTAGTAATATTTCAGTTTTTTGGCTAATTTGGAGTTTAGCTAAAATTTCAGCTACATGCTAACTGTTTTGGCTAACTTAGTAATATTTCAGTGTTTTGGCTAATTTGGAGTTTAGCTAAAATTTCAGCTACATGCTAACTGTTTTGGCTAACTTAGTAATATTTCAGTTTTTTTAGGCTAATTTGGAGTTTATCTAATAATTCAGCTGCATGCTAGTTGTTTTTTGTAACTTTGACTTTTTTCAGTCTTTTAGGCTAATTTGGCATAGCATAGCCATTATCATGACATCGCGTCACACCTCCTATCAAATGGTCCACTTCTTGAGGAAAACAATCTAAGCTCTAAAAATAACAAGATTCAAATACTAATTGATTAAATATTTTTGTACTTTGTAAGCGACCAAGGTATAAACAGGACAACCATGTACAAACGTCCTCCGCTTTGCATCGGATGGTTCTCGCGTCGTCTTTTGGTTTCGTTGGGCATCGTCTCCTTCATAAAGAATCTTCTGTTTAATTCCATGGACTCGTTTGGAAAACTGCGTTCTTTCCAGCAGGTGGCGCTGACTCGCCCGCTCAAGTGTTCGCTGTTGTTGGCCGAGACGTGGTTCTACGCTGTGACGTCCCCGGACTTCCCGACTTGTTGCGTGTCAGAACGTGGGAGTGGTTGAAGGAAGACGGACTGAAGCCGGCTCTTGCCGTGCGTGGAGGCGTGGAGCTGAAGAAGGACAAGGAGGCGGATTACGTCAACAGGACCGCCCCCTTGGTGAACAGGTCTATGGAGCTGCGCGGCGTCAGACTGACTGACACCGCGGTTTACATGTGAGTGGCAGGTCCGACTGTCTCATGCTTTTCCCTTTTGAGTCTTTCAGTTTCAGTTCTAGTGTTTGAGTTTCTCATCTTTGTTCTGATCTCCTGCTCAGCTGTAGATTATCCCTGGAAGATCGCAGAACTTTGGAGACACGAGTTTCTCTCATTGTTGGTAAGAAAACAGAAATTTCACATCAAGTTTTTAGATCCTTTATTGGTGGGTCAGTAACCCTTTAACCCTGGTGATGCTACTGGCGACGCCTAAATGATGCGTTATTCGACGTATGCTAACTCCTTAACCATGTTTAGCATATGTGTCTAAGTCATGGCCCGGGGGCCGAATCCGGCCCTCCAGATCATTTTATTGTTATTAATGACCTGATGTTATCTTATGCTCATTTCTAACTTGTATAATTCTCACAAAATATATTTTTATGGAGAGTAAAATATAGAAAGTTATTTAAGGTTTAAGTTGATTTATTCTGGAATAATATTCCTGCCTTTTTA
>NC_050529.1:1156899-1171067 GCF_002922805.2 Oryzias melastigma
ACTTAGCCACCAGTTAAAACATTAGCCATCAGCTCCAGGGTTTTTAGTTATCCGTTTAAGCATCTTCACCTATCAGCACTAGTATCTTCAGCTGCCAAATTCAGCTTACAGCATTCACACTAGCATTATCACAGGTAATGCTATAAATCTAGTTCATAATTATGTCAAAAAGTTACAGTTTTAAAGTTTTAAAATGTAGTTTTAGAGTGTTGAATAAATGTTTATCCTGTTCAGCCTGTGACCTAAGGTGTGTTTTGGATTGTGGACCCTTGAGCGATTGAGCTTTTTACCGACATGCAAAGCAATGGCTATGCTAAAATGTAGCATAGCGACATGGTCACTTTTCTCCGCCGATCCATGTTGATTGCGTATACAGTTCACTACAGAACCGATTGGCAATGGAAAGCTAATTATCTCCGTCTCAGAATCTGCTGGAATTATGTTGACGGTTGAAAAGTTACGGTAATTGAAAGAATGTAAAGACTGGAGCCAAAGATTCTGTGTTAAAGGGTTAGCTACACCATCAAACACTAGAGGGCACCCTTTTTGAGCAGCAGAATTAGCATGCTAATGCTAAAAGTGTTGTCATCGTTTTCCCCACCTTAAAAGTAACTACTGATCCTACATAAAAACCGCTGAGTGCTATGCTGTTAATCCTTGGGGGGCGGGGCCTGTGTGCAGGGGAGGTGTCAGAGCTCAGCGTCGCCGTCCATCGGAGTGAAGACGGCGGGCTGGTTGTTCTGTGTGAGGTTCATGTCCGGAGTCTGGAGCTGACCCTGGTGATGCTGGACGACCGCGGGAACACCCTCCAAACACAAACGCAAAAATGGGTCGGGCCGGACGAGTCCCGCCCCGTGAGGGTCCAGGAGAAGGTGGAGCCAGGTAGAGGTAGGTCAGCACAGTCCGAGACCACTCGTTGAAACCGGTGCTGTTGTCATGGTTACACCGGGAGCAACATCATCTCAGGGGGTTCGTTCCAACTGGACCGGGTTCCCCCACCGCCTCAGCAACATTATGTCACCTTTGCAGCTGGCGCACGCCTTTAACAAAGTCACATGACCTGTGACCTTCAGAGACAGGTGGAGGTCCTGCTGGAAAAGCACACCACCTCTTCAAAAAGGTCTTTTTGATACTTCTGTCAAAGACGACTTCTGATCCGCATCTTTCGCAGTGGTCCACACTGAAGTATGACGTCACTGTTCTGTCAGAGTAATCCGTCTGCACACCTTGGAGAAGAAGTCAGGACTTTAGGACTGAAGATAACATCTCGCAAAGAAGTAGAGGAACAATAGTGGTCCGAGTCCAGAACCCTGTGGAACACCCAGGGAACAACCTTCTTCTCTCTGTGTTTCTGTTTTCTCCAGAAAACGTGACGCGGATCTGCAGGTGGAACGTGTCTGAAGAGACGGAGGAGAAGAAGGTCTCCGTCTCTGGTACAGCAGCTGCTTTGTGGTGATGTTTTCTTCAGGACTCGATCTTCACTCTCTGCTCCTTGGGTTTCCAGACAGCTCCACATCGTCCGGCTGCTCCGTCCTTCTGTCATGTCTTCCCTTGGTGATTTACTCTCTGCTGGTGACCCTCGCCGTCGGGGTTTTCTTTGGTGTCAAGCACAGAAAACGTCTTCCAGGTGGGACTTTCAGTGTCTGCTTAACCTCGTGGTGAAGCTGTGATCTGACTGAACACGCCTTCCATGTCTGTGCAGAGCTGTGGAGAAAGGTGACCGCGCTGACTACCACGGCACAGAGAGGTGAGGGGGTCAGCTTCTGCAAAGTCTTAGTTGTTCGGTTTGTTTAAAGTGGACCAGAGTCCATTTCTCCCGATAATCCGGAACACATTTCTAGTCTGCCTAACCAAAACAAACAAATAAACAAAGCCAGCAGACTAAGACTACCAAAGTCCAACCCCAAACTAACATATCAAAGCCCAGCAGTTTAAGACTCAGACCCCCCTAACTAGAACCCAACCAGGTCCTGCTGCTCACATTAAGGCACACCTGCCAGGTGAGCAGAAGGACTGGATGGACAAAGATCCAGCGGTAGCAGCAGGATGTAACACGGCTCATGGTCTCCTGGACCCATCTGTCCACGTAGTCTCTGTTTCTAATCGAACTGTTCCGGTTCGCTCTGAATAGGCTCCACGCTCAGAGCCGAACAACTGGTCCAAAATGGCCACCGTAGCCGGGCATTATGGGATGTAAACAGAATGATGGAGCAACGACGAGACACAGCAACTCACTGATATGTGGTCGGATGAATGCAGGCTTTAACGTGAAACACATTATTTCGTACTGTTTCCCCAACAATCTACATGTCATAAGCGAATCGTTTTAGGTGTTTCTTTGCTCCGAATCAGAATCGATTAGAATGACGTTAATTGCATAATCGGCCGAGGAGTTACAGTACATGAAAGAGCGTGTGTCATGGAGGTGTTGTGGGCGACAGTTCTAGTGTTTAAAGATTCACCTGCTCCTCTCTACGACCCAAAACCCCTCAAACCCAGAGACTAAAGATTTAAGATGACTTTTCTGGATCAGATCCTATGATGTCTCTGATAAAAACATGCAGTTTCCCTCAGTTCTGGATAAAAACGGAGATGTTTCAGCATCAAAGAACCCCCAACGGCTGAACATCAGGAGGACTGAGGAACCTCAAGTCTGAATTATCCTTGTAGTAACATACACACTTGTGTGTTTCAGTTCCCTATGAAGATGAACACTTCACCGGTGAGCTTTCTTCGTCGGTCAAACGATGCTTTCAAGTGAAATATTTCCTCCAGTTTTTCATGTTCTGGTCGTTTCTCTAACAGAATACAGAAACCTGGACCAAATGACGACAACAGGAATCTCTGAGCGTACAGCCAGGGGGAACAACTTGACCCGTGGAGGTGAGTTCTGATCGCCTGATCGCTCCAGACACGTCCTAACATTCAGACGGAGGCGGTAGACCCAACGATGACGTCCACGAGGTAAGAGTGAAGAGAACCTTTCCAGATCACAGACCTGCAGGTCCAGCATTCCAGTTCCTCGTGTGATGAGCAGAAGATCATTAACTCAACGGTTAAACAGGAGTTGCTCCTTCAGTTGAATACTTTTTATTTCCAGGAGAACTAGTTCTTGGTGCGGAAGGATCCAGAATGTTGGCAGAGAAAGATCTGAGGGATATGTCCAAATACCGGAACCAAATCCTGAATGTCGGACGAAAGTAAGTTCTGAACATGTCCGCTGTAAACTACGTTCACGCGTCGGGTCGCTCTAGACGGAGCTCTTTCCCGTGGAGGGCACGGCGAGCGCAGCTTTGTCGCGTCAAACCCTCGTGTGATCGTAGCTTCAAGGTTTAGCGGTGACTCCTGTTTGACTAAACTGTGATCTACAGGCTCCACCTCCACCCGGCTCTGATCGCCGCCATGATCTCCAAACAGTCGAACGCTGGACGGCAGCTTCATCCCGACGGCCGAGGAAAGCACGACGACAACTGCTACGGTCTGATGCAGGTGCGTGTGGCGCCTGTCAGCCGCTCGCCGGCGTCGTCTCCTTTTAACGCTCGCTCGTGTGGTGCAGATCAACAGGAACTTCCACGCCGTGAAGGGCGAGCCGTTCAGCGAGGACCACATCGATGAGGGAGCCACCTACCTGATCCACCTGATCAAGACCGTGAGCAGCTGGAGGCCGGCGTGGAGCCGAGAGCAGCACCTGAAGGGTGAGTTTGAGCTTCTGTTCTCCGAGCTGAGGGTTCACGGCGCTGAGGCTCCGCTGTGTTCAGGAGCGCTGGTCTGCTACATGGTCGGCTTGGAGAGGGAGAGGCTGAACTACCCAGGAGACCTGGACGAGCAGACGCCCACGCAGGACTTCGCCAACGACGTGATCGGCCGGGCGCAGTTTTACGCCCAAAACCAATACACATCTTAGCTTCAGCCGCTGGCGGGAGGAGAAACCAGGATTTAAGCCAAAGGCTTTCAGAAAGTTTGTGTTTCGGTTTGAAGCTTCAGTCGACCTTTGTTTAGTTTACTGGAAGCTCGCCGTACGCAGAGTCTGAAGTTCAAAAGAAACAAACTGCAAAACCTGAAACTGGTACAGCCCTTTCACATGCTAACGCTAACAAATGTGCTTAGTTTTGGGTTATTTTGTAACGCTTGAACACCAGAGATGTAGCCGACGACATATCAAGTACACGCTATCTTAGAACTAGTGGAACTCTTCAACTGTTGATCCAATCAACGGTAAATCCAACGCACAGAAAAGCAGCAATGCACCGATACTGGCACAGTCAGTTTTCCTCGCTAATTTTTCCGTTAATTACATAACAGTGCTGGATATCAGTGCGACGCTGCATTTCTCTGCTTTAGAATTGATTGTATAAACGGTAAAAGAGTTACGGTATTTCAAGAACATCAACACTGACGCTAAAGCCCGGGTGCTAAAGGGTTAAACCCGTTTGAAACTCACGCTAACAACGAGGTCACTCAGCTGATCTCACGACGCGTGTTTGTGTTTACGTATGAATCAGCGGTGTCAAACACACGGCCCGCGGTAGAAATGGTTGAATTACCAAAAGGACCTGCAGGACTAACTAAGGTTAATTTTTAGTCCGTCAACACTGGAGATGTCGCTAGCGGCAGCCAAATAATACAGACTTTTTGAATTAGCATAACTCTTCAGTTGTATACAAAATGAACGTAATGCTAACCGAGAAAAGCGGCTTTGCACCGAAATACGACACTTTAAAGTCGCAATCAAAAGACCCAATTCTGGATGTGCTAAATGCTATTGTTTAGTAAGATAAAGTGTTTTATTTTCTCCACGTCAGGATCTGTTGGAATTTTGTAAATAAACGGTTGAATTGTTATGCTAGTTCAGAGTTATTTTGCTGCCGCTAGCTTACAGCTCAGATGTTAAAGAGTTAAAAAACAGAAAACGCCAACATCATTCGTTAGCATGTTGCAGTTTCGTTGTATTTACGTTGCTAAAGTATCGCATCAGCATCAGCTGGTTTGCGTAAACTCTTCACTACTGTGAAGTATCGCATATCAGCGCAAAGCTGCTTTCCTCAGCCAGTAGAGTCCGCCGGAGTTAGGTCATTTGGTTAAACGGTCGAGTTACAATGATTTAAAAACACTGGAGCTACCGCTCAGACGTTAAAAGGTCGTTTTTGTTTTGTCCTTTCTTGTTCTCATTCCTCAGATGAACGTTACATTCACTTGATGGTCCATTTTTAAGGATTTTTTAGATTCATAAAAATGTTTCACCAGTATTATCAGAAGACAAACCCATGAAGAATGCAGTGACCCCTACAGGTGGATCTGCACATTACAGCTGCACGTGTAGTCATGAATGTGAAACCATTGTGTCATAAAGTCTATTTTTATCCAGGTATGGAGCTTTGTAGTATTGTTATATTCACTTTGTAGATGAGTTCTCAACTTTTTATCAACGGCTGATGAAGTTTGTCTTCATGAAGAACCCGCTTCTCTGGAGAAAAACAAAGTTTTTTTTAAATGTGCTGGAATCTGTTTGTTTTTGCCTCTCAGAATGTGAAGTTTTCCATTTCATGTATTTATCCAAGTCTGGCTTTACTTGGTTATCACAAGCTGCTGTTTTATTTTGAAGGTCAGAAAACGTGTCAGAATTGTTTCCGTTCAACCCAATAAAAGACTTGAGTTTGACTCTGAGGCTCCTGTTTGACTCTGATCCAGACGTTCTGACTCACCAAGGGTCCAGAGGAAACAAAAACCAGAGGCGGAGGTGTAACCATAGCAACCGGACATTTTAACAGTCATCTCTTTATTTGTTGTGGTAACTCGCTAAACAAAAAGCACAAAAAAAGTTCAATTTAACAAATGATACATGAAGCTGTTTCTGAAAAAATATAAAATAAATACTCTTTGCACATTTATATGTAATAATTTTATCAAGAAAATTTTGTTTAAAAAAAAACCTGACAACCAATCACAGCAAAGCCTGAGTCGAAGCCCCGCCCCTCAGGAAAACCCTGAGCCGCTCAGATGAACGGATTGGGTTTGGGCGTGGCTTTAGGTGGGAGGGGCTTCTGCTTCTCTAGTGACTCCTCTTGGTTTCCATGGTGATTAGTAGGAGGAGGCGGGGCCTCGGCTGCTAGATCATCAAAGAAGAATCATATGAAAAAACACTAAGACCAAAACATTTTCACAATAAAAGCATCAACTCCTGAACCTAACGGTGTCATTCACTTCATATCGTTTCTGCTTGTTTGTGGGCCTTACTCTGCATACGGGTCAGCGCCAGCTCCAGCCCCCTCATGGCTTTGGCCTGGTTACTCTTGAACCTGGCGAGACCGAACTCCTTAAGGAGAAAGAAACGAGTTTTTACAAATAAAAACTGGAAAGAAAAACGGTTTGTATCACTTTATATGTTCAGTAATTGCTCGCATAACGAGCTGTATGAGACGGTGAGGTTGTGTTCTTTGGAGAACACCCTGAGAGGGTCCCGGTGTGTCCACGGTTCTTCATTTCTGCTCTAGACGTTTGGATTTTTATTCCTTCAGTCTCAGAGTTCATGGTCAGACTGGTCATTTTATGCTGATGGATATGGCAGGTATGGGATAACGGACGTGGAACTGCTCCCGGGTTATACCGGTCTGTGTCCTGAGGGTTGGGGACCCCTGATTTGCGTTTCCACTTTTTCTCTGTCTGTGGCCTGGTACCAAGCCGCCCTCAGACCGGTACCGGTTCACGGACAAGAGGCTTGGGGACCCATACTTTATTGGAGCGCGTTGGTCTGGCAGGCCCCGCCCCTCATGACCAGCTGATGGGGACACGTGTCGATGGGCGTGAAGCCTCATGGTCTCCATGCAGATCTCCTCCACAGGTTCTCTGTGGGGTTCAGGTCCAGAGACCAGCTAGAACCCTCCAGAACCTGAGATGATTGTTACGTTGCCATGGCAATGTGTTTGGGATTCAATCGTCACTGATAGGAGGAGGTTTTGGTCCAGAATCTCATCCTTTCATTCCTTCGTACGGATCAGTCGTCTACAGCCTCCAAACCATGATGCATCCACGTCCGTGCATCTCTGCGTAATTCCTCCTCCAAACACGGCGAGCGGCGTTCCTACAAAGGAGTTTTGGTTTCATCTGATCACATGACTCCTCTGGAGAACTTTACATTGGTCTGGACATGTTCTGGTATTGGAGTTCTGCAGGATCCATAACGACGTTTGTGTTACCATAGTAACCTTTCTTTCTCTTCACGTCATTGGCCGGTTTCTCTGTGCAGTTCTGAGCTGTTTCCAGATCATTGGTTGGAGGCAGACGGTCATTTTCTAACCATTGCTCCATCAGTCGATCTCTTCTCTCCAGAGGTTTGTTTATCGTGGACTGGTGTATTCCAGTCGGGTTCAGGTCTACAGGCTCGTCCCTGGTGTCCTCCGACAGCTCTTTGGTCTTGGTCCCGGTGGAGAGGTTGCAGTCTGACTGATCAAAGGTGTGGACAGTGTCTTTCATCCAGACGACCAGTTCAAACAGGTGATGTTGATACAGGTAAGTTGATGGAGAGCTTCTTAAAGAAGAAGAATCCGGTCTGTTTTTACTGGAACAAACTAATGACTAGTTCGTAGAAAATAAAAGGCTTTCTAACTTTTAATGGAGCTCTTACTTTGAAAGGATTGGACTTAATGTCTGTTTCGGTGTGTAAAGGACAGAACCGGATCAGGACTTTGGTCCGGGGCTCACCTGAATGGGTCGGCCCAGGCCGTAAACAGCTGACGAGATCCAGGCTTCTCTCTTTAGTCTGGTCCAAGATGGCCGACCGCGGTCCTCCTCGAACAGACATCTCTCCACCACTACCTGAGAGGCAGGTGAAAACCTTATCATCTGCAGGTCTCACCTGTTCTCTGCAGGTGCGGCGTCTGAACGGCAGCGACTCACCATCAGCTTGTTGTGGTTCAGGTTCCAGGTCTTGGTGATGAGCGTGTTGGTTTGTGGGTCCACGATGGAGTCCTCCAGCACGTAGACCGCGCGCGCCACGTGGGCGGGGAAGACCCGCTCCGCCCAGCCCGGCAGCCGGTTGGTTTTGGTCAGCAGTCGCCGTGACAACAGGTGGTTGTTGGGGGTGAGCTCGCGGTACAGGACGTCCTCCGTCAGAACGTGCGTGCTGAAACACGCGGACACAATGAATCATGGGAGATTTGAGATGCTCTGGGTTCTAAGGTGTGAATGAACTGATCTGTCCGGAGACAGACCATCATGTTCACCAGGTCAGACGCCCCTCTCCCCGTCCCCCTCATGTCCAAACCCAACACTAACTTCGTCCTGTCAACTCTCTCTGATTGAAATGGTTTTGAATTCGGTTAGTTAGAATTAAAAACAAAATCAAAGATTTTCTTTTCCACGCAAACGAACAGTCGAGCAGAACCTTCCGGCTCGGAGAGGTTCCGGACCGATAAATCAAATGGACCTGAAGTGTCCACTGCAACTGTCCACAAAGGTCAGATGCAGAATTGGTTTCTTATTCTACGATACTTTGATTTCTGTCGGATCTGAAGGTTTAGGAAGTCAGAGATGTTTCGGTGGATCTCCAAACTGATCTACATTTTTACATTATTTGTTTGGACTTTATGTTTGAGCCAATTCCCAAATGAGATGTTAAAGTAAAATAGCTTTTGGCAAAGAAAGTAAGAGGAGAGGAAAAATAGATTAAAATCAAATTTGGTGTGTAAAACATCTGAGATTTCACTCCTATATGGCTCAGCCGTACTTGAAGGACACAGAAAACCAGTTTATGAGGAAATTCGATTGGTTGGGATGGTCACATGGATCCAGTGAGGACAGTAAAAACAGGCAGGAAGGAGTCTGACTGTTTTCCTCTGGAATCCAGAACACACTGACCCTGGGGGCAAAACTCTCTGCTACAAAGCGAGATAACGGGCTGGTTGCCAAGGAAACCTCGTCTTGGTGTTTCCTGTTCCCGCCCACTCCGACTGGCTGATGGAGCTGCTCCTGCGTTGGTTGGGGGACAGTGATCCCCCTCCACTAAGATCCCCCTCTTTCATTATAGAAGAAGCTTCAGCTCCAGGAGGTGAAATGTCAAAAATGTGTCTTCAAGAATATTTTAAAATAAAAGATTTATTTTAAACCCATTAAGATGTAAGTCAGGAGGTAGGGAGCTGGTTACCTGTACGGATTTGGGTATCGCTGCCAGAACGCGGCGACCACCTGAGCCCAAGGACTGTGGATGTGGACTTCACTGTGAAAGTAGCGTCCCATCGCTGCTCTCAGTCACGACTCCTTCAGCAGCTGCAGGGAGGAAAGATAAGATAATTAAGGTTGGACTTTCATTAAAACAATAAAGTCAATAAAAGATTTTAGTTAGTGCCAGAGCGCCACATCAGCACAGTTTTTATACAAACTTGTGAAAAAGAACAAAAGTATAGAAGTGAGGAAATACCTCAAAAATAAAATGAATTGTACATAAAATACTAAAGTAAAAGAACAAAAACACAGTAGAATGTCAGAAAAAAACCATTATTTCATTTATGGAAAAAACTCACAAAGTTCTGATTTTTATTATGGAGAAAGAAAAAAAATGATTGCGTTGGCCGGGAATCGAACCCGGGTCAACTGCTTGGAAGGCAGCTATGCTAACCACTATACCACCAACGCCGTGGAGACTCTCAGTGAAACGTAAGGTGTCACTGACGGTCTCCGGAGTCTGCGGCTTCACTCACGATCACATTGTGAGCTCTGGTACTTCAGGATAAAGTTCCTTTTTGTATCATTATTTCAGCTGCAGGTCCAAAACCAAAAGCTCGATTCAGATCCCGGATCTCCAGTAACTTCAGACCGAGCAGAACACGCACAGATGAAGCTGTTTACCTCACGGATCCTATCAGAGTAAAACATCTATGATAACTGTTACATAAATCAATCAAAATGATAAAAAACAAAAGACACATGCGTTGGCCGGGAATCGAACCCGGGTCAACTGCTTGGAAGGCAGCTATGCTAACCACTATACCACCAACGCGACACATCTGTATGAAGGAACGGAGACTGTCCAATTTCTGCACAGATGTGAGCTGATATCCTCCATCTATCTTGAAGTTGCGTTTGGATATACTTTAACTCTCAGTTACGTTGCTTTATGTACTAAAATACTTTTATTTCTTTATTATTTCATAAGGATAACATTGACTTTAACGGGATGTAAACGGACAGGCTTTAAAAAGCTCAGCGTCTGCTCGCTCCATCACCAACACTGATTTGAAATGTTCTTCTGTTAATGTTGTTTTAAGACGTTTTTTTCTTATTTATTCTTTAATTGTATTTTCTTGTTGCACTTTAACTGGCATGATGGAAAAATAAAATTACGACCCTAATCAAAAAGTTTGCGTTGGCCGGGAATCGAACCCGGGTCAACTGCTTGGAAGGCAGCTATGCTAACCACTATACCACCAACGCTGACGGTGGAACGAGGAAGCTGTCGTCGGAATAATACTGTCAACATCTGCCGTTTTTATCGTCATGTTTGGTTTGTACGTTTCATACGTAGATTCCCGCTCGTCCGTCCGGTACTTGGACCGAACATCTTCGGATGTTTTGGCTCCGTGACCCAGCGGGGAGCCGGTTCAGCCTTGACCCGTAATTAGCTGCACTGACTCTCTGCAGGTTCCTCCTGGCGCGCGCGCGACTCCGTGCGCTGAAGCTAACGGCCGACACGAGCTGACCTACCTGCGGGTGGACGTTCCGGCTCGGCGGCGGCATTAGCGGAACACCGCAGCGGTTCTGTTCGCAGTCCTCCAGCGCTGGAGTCCGGGTTCAGCCGGATCGAAACCGCCTGCGAGTCCCAGATTTAGCCGCTAGAGGGCGAGCCTTCACCACGTTACAGACCGCCTGGTCTCAGTCACGTGACTCAATCAATCAATCAATCAAGATACTTTATTAATCCCCTGGGGGGAAATTCATTGTTTTTTCAGTACAACCAAGAACAAGACAGACAGAGAAGTAAACAGACAGTTCAAGGTTCCCTGCGGAAGCGTCCACTGAGCGGCGCCCCTTATTAGCATGGGAGAAGAAGGCCACGAGGGGGAGAATCAATCAGCAGCACCGAGTCTTAAAAAGTGAGATTACAGTATTGTTCTTGTCCAGAAGTGATTAATAAAATAATAATAATAAAACTACATCAAACACACGATACATTAAATCAATTGATTTAAGGAGTGAATATTGAATTCTGATTGGCTGCAGGGAGTCAATTAAAGAGTGATGATGGACACCTATAAAAGACGCTCCGCCCACTGACTGTTCTGTGTTTTTGTACTGGTTTAAACACCAGTTGATTATCGGATAATCCTCATTTTTTTCTAGATATATTTTTTTCTATTGTGCATTCTAGTTATAAACTGACGTTCATCAATAGAAACGTTTGACAGATTTTGTGTCGTCTGCTTTCAAATGCTGCTGTAGACTCAGACCGATTCAGACCACTGACAACTCATTGGCTCCAACATGGCGCCCAAATTGACTTCATTTGGTTTATTTTCCATAGATGATGTCACACTCATGTTCCGTTACATTTTACAGACATTTTAGTGCTCTGTTTATTTATTTTTTGTTAATCTTTTGCTTCTGTGAAGTCTGTTCATGTCTGATAATGCACACCTTAAACCGCATTATCCTACTTTGACCATCGTCATTTATGGAAAAAAAAGGATGATCAAGGCTTCAGTCCTGTTACATTTTTAAGTTTTTTTTCCAAGAGGGAAAATTTCCAATAGTCTGCTTTTGCACTGTGTTTTAAATATGTTGTTGTCATGGCAACAACTCCTCCTTCATGATCCACTTTTAAACAGTTTTCGTAAATTAAAAGTAGAATAAAAATGAAATAAGTGTAATACTGGTCAAACTTTAACAGCCGTTCATTGGCTGTTTCATTTGGTCCAAAAACGACTGCAGAAAGTTGCATACACTGTTAAAAGTGAAACATTGAATCAATTCACAACATTTCTGTAGTTTGTTACATTCAAAAATATTCATTTTTTAATCAAATTAAACTTTTCGGTTGAGTAAACCATCAACTCTAAATTCTAACTTGTTAATTGATCCAGTGTTTCACTTTCTACAGAGCAGACTGACGTGAATGAGAGTTCTGAAGCAGCATTTCCACACGTTTACACTGACTGTAGAAGCATCTGCTGGAACGATGATGTGGACGCGGCTCGGTCCAGCTGTCACATACAGTCAATGGTCTGCTGCACAGACACAGACCGACTTTAAAGCTGCACGTACTTCATATTGTTGTCATTTATGAGCCCAGCAGAACTGTAGAACATTGGATCAGAACCAAACAGGGGAAGCTTTAATGAACTCAGATGTTTTTAATATCCTGAAATGTTTCTCTGATCTGGATCTGGACCACACATTTGGGTTTAAAGTTTTCTGGAAGTTCTCTGAATCTCCGCGTCTTTAAGGAGCTTTAACAGAAAACAGAGCAGAGGGAGAGCAGATGTTTGACAGGTGAGGAGGCGGAGTCAGTCCTGGATCAATGAGCATCTCTGCAGACGGACGCTCCACCGTGGAGCTAATGCGTCTTATTGGAGAGTAACCTGGAGTAATTACAGCCTCCTGCAGACGTGCATTATGTTCCATTAATCTGACATCAGCGGAGCGTGTCGGCGGTCATCTGGAGGAGCGGCTGGCCGCTCATCAGCCCAGAGAGGAAACAGCAAACACGCTGACGTCAGCACAGAGACTGATGACCACACAACTCCTGACCTGAACTGCTGCTTTAATTCAAGATCTTTTGCTAAACCAGTTTGTCGAGTAAACGGACCTGAAAGGTTCAAGAATCTTTCCGTCATTGTTCAGGTCCCAAAGTTTATCCTCAGAAAGTGTTTTCAGCATTTTTAAAGTCCCAGTCCGATTACCTCCTGATCGGTTTCCTAAGCGTTCCCATTAGTCTTTTCACAAAAACGTGTTGTTTTCTAGGACATAGTTTCTGCAGAACAGCAGGAATTCATTTATCATCCCTCTCCCTCTAGCTTACAGCCCCTCACACCCCATTAGCAGCGCAGGAAAGTTGGTGAACATCATCGTTTCTATCCAGCCGTCCAGTTCTGATCCAGATTCCAGCTCATACCAGGAAGACGAAGACGGTCATGATCTGTTGGTCTTCACGTGGACGCATCAGGATGGGGCGGAGCTAGGAGCTTGTGGCCACGCCCAGCGTATTTTCTATACAATAACAAATATATGGTGGCTGAGACAGCTCATAAATGCAAAAGACACAACAAAATGACAAAACCTGACAACACAACCATAAAAGACACAACACATCGACAAAAACCAACAACAATGACAAAAGCTGACAACTCAACAACAAAAGTTGAAAACAACAACTGATTCTCTTAAAGTTTCATTCAGTTTCCAGCCATTTGAGCTTTAATAGCTGGAAACTGATTAACTTTGAAACAGTTTTTTTATTTCTGATGTAAATCATGTCTGTATTGTTGTATTTCCACAGTACGATCTTTTTCAAACAGCAACTTTTCTTCGGCTTCTGATTCTGAATGAATCAAGAAAAACTCAGAAATGTAATTTAAATCTTAAATTTATTTATCAAAAAATGCCACAATTACATGTTAAAAACACAAAAACACACGTTTTTTTATCAGGGTCGGTCTTTAATAAAAGGGAGGAGGTCTGATAATATTTAGAAGTTGTACAGATGATCATAATTTAATGAGTTCGATTCCAGAAAAAGTAATTTTCTCTTCATAAATGAGCTGTTTTCTTAATTTTTTGTTCGTTAATGTCCTGGTTCTGTGGTTCTGATTCTGTTCGGTTCTGCATGAGTTTTCTGTAGTTGAAGATGTTTCAGTAAATTCAGCTGAAACAGCTGTTAGAATTCATATGAGGTTGATTTATGATCAGTAAAAGTCTTTTTAAAATAAAATATAAACGTTTTATTTTATAAAACTAGAATAAATGTTGATTTTAAACCCCTAAAATCCTTTTTCCTTTAAACCACACAGACCTCCATTCATCCCGCCGCTCTCTCTCTCTCCTCGTGTCTTCCTGGTGTCTCTCTCCCGCTCGCGCTTTTATCGACAGGCATCCAATCATCTTCGCGCCCTCGCGCCTCCTCACCTCGTTTCCGCGCCAATCAGACGGTTCATGCGGCGCGCGCGGCACGTCGCCGCGAG
>NC_050529.1:1173386-1191487 GCF_002922805.2 Oryzias melastigma
TCTCATTGAGTGCAACTCTCAAAGCTGAGAATCTCCATTAATTCTCTCAAATGTATCTTAAATCCGTTTTCTTAAATGATTAAAGCTGAAGAAACGAGGAACTTTTCTGGAATAAAATCTGGAATTTTCTCGTCAAAATTAACTGTAGACATAATTCTTCGACCTCCTCAAGGAAGGACAAAGACAAAGTTCTGGGTTACGTGCACAGACAATGTAGTCAATGTTGTTATCCTATCTTTATTGACAAAACGTTTGACGACAGAGCTCCTTCTTCGACACATAAAATGGACACTAAATATCAGAGTTGCGCCCTCTGGTGGTCAAATCGACCACAAACAAAATATACATGAAATCATTCAAACAAAATACTCGGCCGTTTATGGCCCTTACAGAAACTGAAAGTCTGTTCTTGAAAGTAGATGTTTTCTTCTTAATATAGACTGAGTTGAGGTTTCTAAAACCTTAAAGATCCCCTGGAGACCTTTAGTGCTTTGATTTAAAGACACAACTGATGAACCACCGAAGACCAGAATCAAAAACCTTCTTCTTCTTCCTGAGCTTCTTCTTCTTGTAGGTGTTGCTCTTCAAGATGCTCCTCCTAAAGGTTGAGGTGCCTCCGCTCTCACACCTGTGTCTCTGGAAGCAAAAGCTCCGCCCCCGACTCATTGGATGGTCGGAGGCGGAGCTTTTCCTCTCAGAGAAAGGACTGAAACAACTCTTTTTTACAATGTTTTGTACATCTGTGGATAAAAGACTCCTCATTGTGTGAAAAACTTTGTGAAATGCTCTGACTTTCTGGAGGAAAGCTGTTGGTCGGCTGGTGGACCAGAAGGAGGAGCGGCGATGGGACGTTGACTGACAGGACGTCCTTCTTGACCTTCATCTGTCTTTTGGTCCACAGAGCGACACGACCTCCGACAGCCAACCGCTTGCTGAGTCCAGGCGTGTGCGTGTGTGTGTGTGTGTGTGTGTGAGGTCATGTCGGGCATGACGAGCGGCGTGTGTGTGGAGAGCGACCTCACCTCCATGCTCCAGAGAAGCTCCGCCCCCTCTCACCATCACCCCAACCACCACGGTTACGGCGGACAGGGGCAGGTGAGTCGTTCAGGAACTCCTCTGACGGTTCCAGCTCCCAGGAGCCGCAGGAGGAGGATTCCTGGTGGTTTCCTGGAGGATTTGGCGTCCCGTCATCGGCTGCTGCTCGTCTGAGCCCGGAGTGCTTTCTCTGAATGACTGAGTCAGCGTGCGCCGGCAGAGATACCCGGCGGACTCTGGCGGATTAGTGCAGATGACAAAATGTACACAGCTGCAGAAGCGCGAGCTGCCTTTTAGAGAGCAGCTGGTGAGCACTTGGGAGCGTTTAGCAGCTTTACGGAGCCAATCGTCACGTCTAATGTTCTCACATCCTCTGCTACTGTATTACCGTCTGCCCCTGGGGGCGGTTCACACCGGGGCAGACGTCTCCGACGCTCCAAAGCTGGATTTATGTTCCTGCAGTGCACCTCATGAAGCCAGAATACACAAGAACAGGACGGGATTTGATTCTGATGGAAACTCAGAAACTCTCCTTTAATGAAGTCTTTGTAAATGCAGGTTCAAACTTTCACTTTATGTTACCATGCAAGCAAACCAGTTTAACTTTTACCAATCAGGGACTCAGATTTGATGCATGGATGGGGCCCATTCAAAACATAAACATTTGAACATTTGGGAAATTCATCCTGGAGGACAAATTTCAGTTTACATTACAACATTTCTCACTGAGCCGCTTCCAATGAGTACATGCGGTAGTATCGGGTAGCATCGATCCAGTGTGAACACCATATAAAGAACCAGCATTCAGGGTTAGGGCTGGATTGGTAAAGTCGATCTAAACTTAATGGATCAATAATCGATCTATAAAACTAGAGATCGATCTAACGCAGGAGGGTCAAACTCAATCACACGAGGGGTCAAAATCTAAAAGACACCTTAGATCGCGGACTGAACAGGATCGACATTTACTGAACACTGTAAAACTAAAATTTTAAAACTTTTAAACCATAACTTTTTAACACAATTATGAACTAGATATATAATAATAATATAAGAAGAATAAGAATAATGCTAGTGTGAATTCTGTAAAATGAATTTGGCCGCTGAAGATGCTGAAATTGAGGGCGGAAAACGCTTAAGATGATAGTCAGCTAAAATATTAGCTAAATGCCTAATTAGCCTAAAAAACGAGAAATAAAATCGTAGGTTCGCCAAAACTGTTAGCATGTAGCTGAAAAAAATAGTTAAACTTAAAAGTAGCATAAAAATGGGGAAAAAAAGCCTAAGTTAGCCAAAACAGCTAGCATGTAGTACAAATTTGCTTTCTAATATAGTACGGCTAACAGGAAGAACAATACTCAATATTCCTGATAGTTTTAACTAAATCTGACCGTTTCCATGGAAACCCACCATCCCTGTCCCTCTCGCAGGTCTCGAGTCTGGCGCCGATGCTGGATTACACGACGGAGATGGACCGCTACCGCTCCTCCATCGCCAGCTTCTACAAGACCAACGTCAACATGAACATGAACGTTGCAAACTTCCCCCAGTCGGCCAAGCTGGCGGCCCGTTTGGCGGCGGCCACTCCCATTTTCCCCCCCGCCGCGGCCCGCTTGGGCACCATGGCGACGGGACCTTGGGGTTGTCATGAGAACATGAACATGAACCACCCGGCGGCCATGTTTTGGGGTCGCCCAAAACCCGTGGCGACTGCGCCCTCTCACCACCACCACCATCACCATCCCTCGGCAGCGCCGGGTCACATGACCTCCACGCACCACAGTTCCACCGTACACCAGGGCAGCGGCGGCGGGTCTGGGGGAGGGGGAAGTGGAGGGGGCAGTGAGGGGGGAGGGGCTGAAAAACACGGACACACCCCCTCACTTCCTGTGACGCAGGGAGCAGCTCACCATCACCCCATGGCCCCCAGCAACGGGAACTTCCTCCCCGCCTACAGCGGCGGCGCAGACTGCGGCGTCATGAACAAGCAGGGACACGCCGATATGATCGGCCTATCAGAGGGAGGCAGCTGCAATGGGGGCGGGGTCATGGGCGGGGGCTTCTTGGGGGGGCTCGGATTACCTCCAGGTGTCATCGTCATGGCGATGGGTTCAGCAGGAGGCGGGATTTCAGACGCCAGTAGCGCCTTCCAGATGACCAGCGGTCAGCGGGCCTTAACAGACTGCCAGCAGCACACTAACTCCTCCCCCTGCCCCTCCTCTTCCTCGCCCTCGTCGTCGGGGGTAACGACAGGAGGCGTGTCGTTGTCGTCATCGTCGTCGTCGTCATCGGGGACTGTGGCCAAGAGGAAGAGGAAGCGGTGCGGCGTGTGCGGGCCGTGCAGGCGGCTCATCAACTGCGGCGTCTGCTCGTCCTGCCGCAACAGGAAGACGGGTCACCAGATCTGCAAGTTCAGGAAGTGCGAGGAGCTGAAGAAGAAACCGGGAGGCGGCGTGCTGGAGGTGAGGCGGCGCTGACACAATCATCCACTCAAACGTCGACGTACACAAACAAAAACACACACAAATGTCCACATATAAAAGTCAACACACAAACATCAACACACAAATGCCAATACACGCACATCAACAAACATAAACGTCAAAACACAAACAAGAACACACAAACATCAACACACACCAACGTCCTACACTAAAGTTCTACACAAACACGTTCACACACAGAGACGTCTACAAATGTTGACACAACTCAAACAAACATCCTCCTCCCTCATGTTTACGTTGATAAAGACAAACAAATATCACATTATTTTTAAAAAGTTAAATCAATAAAGCTCAGGCATGAATACCTGCACAGGTAAAGGTGGAAGTCCCAGATCATAGAAACTCCTTAAACATAAACCCGTTCAGAGTTTATGACCTGAACGTTTATTGTTTTATTTTGACGTTTCAAATCGTGTTTGTTCCACTGTAAATACTCAGTTTGTTTATTCTTCTCTATTTCATGCGTTCACCGCCTACATGATGGAAGCTGCCATTAAAATAATTACTGTAATGTGTTTATTTAAATACACTATTACTCAGATATCCAGTAAGACCAAAACAACATGAAAGAAACGTGTTTAAACATAAACTGTAGCCTTGAGATGACGTCTATCTGGGATCTTTGTGTAGCGTTTCAGATGATCTCAATATTAATTTAGGGTTTGAGGAAAATAATCAAATTAGATTTAATCCTTGACTTCAGTTTAGACGTTAAAATACTGTAACTGTTCATGTGATTCTAATGGATTCTGACTGAGAAAATTCTGCTTTGCACTGACATGCAACACTTTATGGAAAACATGTTTATGATTCCAATTTCAGTGGATACAGATAACAGAGAAAAGCAGCTTTGCACTGAGATTCAACACTTACAGTACTGAAGTGTTCACACAACTGATTCTGAAAATGGACAAAAATAGCTTTGCACCAATGTGCAACACTTTACAGTTAGAATGTGTTCATGTATTTCACAAACTTCAATTGGATTAGGAAAGCAGAGAAAAGCAACTTTGCACCGATATACGTCTCTACTACGTTACTGCTTTACAATAGTAACATGTTGACAAGATTAGCATACTTTTGATGGATTTGGAGAAAAGCCAATTTGGGCTGATATGCAATACTTTACAATTGTAAAGTGTATTTTACGTAATTCAAACAGATCAGAAAGTACAGAAAAGTAGTTTTTTGTTGATATTCTGCATTCAAAGTACTGAAGTGTTTATGAAATTAAGATACTTCTAACAGATTCTGAAAGCGTAAAAAATTAGCTTTGCACCGATATGCAACACTTGACGGTTCTAAAGTGTCACCACAGTTAGAGTAATTCTAATGGATCATGAAAGCAGACAAAAGCAGAGTTGCATTAATATTCAACACTTACAATAATAAAGTGTTTACTCAATTAACGTACTTGTAACAGATTATAAAAGTGAAAAAAAATTAGCTTTGTGCCGATATGCGACTCTTTACAGTTGTAAAGTGTTGACGAGGTTATGTATGTTTGGTGGTGGAGAAAACAGTTTTGTGCCAGTTTGCAATCATTTACAGTTGTAAAGTGTTCATGTATTTATGTAATTCCAACATAGACAACAGTGTGTGTTGATATGCAACACTTTACAGTAGTAACATCTTTATATGATTTACAGCGTAATTCTAATGGTTACAGTAGTGAAATAATCATACAACAAACACTAATCAACTGATTCTGAAGCGGTAAAAAGCAGTTTTGTGCTGAAATTCAACTCTTTATGTTAGTGATGTGTTTATGTGAATAACGTTCTTCCTACATAGACTGAAAGTGGAGAAAAGCAGCTTCATGTTGATGAGTTACACATTCATGGAGTGTTTTTGCAATAGACGTAAACCAACAGATACTGAAAAAGCAGCTAGCTACGATTTTAATCTAAGAAGAATCTATTTTTGTCAGAATCCGTTACAATTCCGTTAATTAAATCAAAGTTTTGGACATTCAAAGAGCTTTAGTTGTATCCCGTTCCTGATGTTAGCTACATTGTCAAAGGGTTAACCAAAGAGGGCCCATGTTAGCATGCTATGCTAGCTCCAGCGACAACAAAAGGAGCAGTGCTGCCATCTAGTGGTAGCATAAATGCTTTCTTTGGTCTCCATCCATGAACATGATGAGATCTTATCCTCTGAATCGACTCCAACAGAACCGACTTCACTCTGTTGATTAAAAACTGTTCGGGTTCTCTCCATGAAGTACCAGAACACACAAACACTCGCTTAGCATTTAATGGATTCTGCTGCTTCATCGTTTCCTCCTCCTGAGAAAGCGCATGTGGATGTGTTTTCACGTGCACGTGTGTGCACGTGCGTGTGTGTGCCGGCTCACTTAACCCAGATCGCTGCCTGCGAGGCATGAGCTGGAAGACATCGCTCACCCCGCTGAGTGTGTGTGTGCGAGCGCTGTGCAGATGGTGGGTGGTGAAAAGCGAGCGCTCGCCGCCCGCCGAGGTCTGGCAGGAAGCCACACACACACACACGTGCACGCAGACGCGCGCACGCACACACATTCCACTTGTTCACAGAGACAGAGAGCCCAGAGAGTGAAGGAAGGAGGAATATTTATGTTATCTACTCTCCGGTGTGTGTGTTTGTGTTGGTGTGTGCCGTAAGAATTAGTGGCGATCAATAATTCATTGACACCGCCTTTCGACCTCGCTGATGACTCCATATATCTCCCTCTGACACACACACTTCCTGTGGGAAACTCTGCAGACCAACTCTAATTATTCCCTGGCCTGCACACGTGCGCTCCGAGGACACACTGAGACATGGAGTGTGCGCGTTGGAGAGACATTGAATTAGCAGCCATAATCTTCCTCAATTACATGCTAATTGGACCTGTGGAGGCTAAGGTCGAGTGACGGCGCCGCCTGTGTGTGTTGGGAGTCGGCTGGAGCGTTAGCAGGGGGTTTCACGCTCTTGCCTCATCCCTTCTTCTGCTCTCTTTGAAGTCGACCTGACAGACTTTCATCCGCTCCTGAAGTTTACTTTGTAATGAACATTAGCGCCTCATTCTGCTGCAGGAAATTAGTCCTACAGGATCCAGAACCGCTGCCTTCAAGCTGAAAGCAGCTCAGCTTCAAACGCTCTCCTGCTCGGGCAGGTTTGTCACTCAGCCTGTTCCTTGAACACCTCGTGCCTCCTGGGGTCAACTCTCCAAACTCCAACGAGTTTCAGTCTGACAGACGTGAACATGAACCCTCCCAGCCAGCAAGGACAAGTGGGCCCCATATGGTTTCAAAGTGGGCAGAAAATTTGGGCCCCAATTGGGTTTGTCTGTGGTTTCTGTGGTGGGCCCACTTGTGTTTGCCCACATCGGTAACCCTTCTATTTCTGCAGGCCCCTGGGCAGCAGAGCTCGCCACACAGTAGCAAACACAGGTAGGTCCACCACGGAAACTGTGAACAAACCCCGTTGGGGGGCCAGTTGGCCTTGCTCGCTGAACATTTACGCTCAGCCGTCCATGGAGAGTCTCTGGAACCACATCGTCCAGGTTTTCTCCGACCTTTTGCCCCCTGAGAACTCCCCAGCGTCCCTGGTTCCTTCACAGAAACCTTCTTTCTGTCAGACAACCCAAAGCTAAGAGGGAAAGAAGTCCAAACCACCTCAAATGTTCTGGAAAGACTCTCCTGTTCTGACGCCTGAAGTCTCGAACTATCTTCATGCAGCCAAAGATTACATAACCATCAGTTGAGGTTTTCTTAACTTGACTTCCTACATCTGGGGGCAAAAGATGAATTTAACAAAGACACATTAACTATCAGGCCTGGAAGTCGAACTCCCGACCCGTAAATGGCAGCTCAACCCACTGAGCAGATCCTGAAGGAAACTCCACTTGGATCCATAATCTTGTGACTTCGAACTGTCCTGGACTGTCGGTCAGGGCAGGACCGTTGACGGTAAATCAATGTCTCGTCTCGTCTTGTCACTACGATGGACTAATTTCCTCCAGAAAAGTATTTTAGGACCACGATCAGTTTCTGGGAGATGCTACTAAAAAAAAAGAAAAAGAGCAATAAGTGTAACTACTTTCTGCATCAGCTAACTTGCAGGTTTGATCATAAAACGACATCTCGAGAGTTTTATCAATTCTGACCCTCGAAAGAAAGTTGAGAAGCTGTGAAGGTACAGAAAAAACTGTGGGGAACTGTTGGTCCATAACTGGACCTCCCCCCTTTTGTCCAAAATGACCAGGCCACAGAAGACAACATGGCCCCGAGATGGCACCACAGGATCATTAGCAGGAGACTTTAACCAAAGATCGAACGAAGTTCACACTCTTACCCTACAAAAACCCGGGTTACAGTTAGATGAGTTTTAGGGTTAGGAATCGACTAGTATAGATCAGTGGTCCCCAACCTTTTTGGGGCTGTGGACCGGTCAGCGAGTGTGGAGTTATTCCGCGGCCCGGTACCGGTCTGCAGCCCGGTGGTTGGGGACCACTGATATAGATAAACAAATTCAGCTTCCGGCTACAGTTGCAACATTTCTGCTTCCGGCTAATGATGAGTTTCATGTAGTGTTTGGGCGCCATCTTGCCTACAACCAGGTCCCTCTCCTTTTGTCTGGTTGTCTTTCAGAAGATTCACACTCAAACTGTTGTGATGAAAGTTCAGTGAAACCAAAATAAAATCTACCAAAACAAAAGAGATCCCTGAACTCTCTCTGTAAAAGTTCTGAATCTGATCAGGGACATCAGCCAATGAACGGGTCAAGTCTTCTGCTGGTAAACTAGAGGTAGATTTGCCTTAAAAGACCTGAAAGATCCAAGTCCTTCCAAAAGAGTTTCTGTGGTCTTTTCCTGAATGTTGCCTTTGTCCATCATACTTTGTCACTTGAAATAACAAATATTCTCTTTGACCAACATGTCTTGTTTCTGTGTTTCATAGCGGCCACCCTCCGTCCCAACTGGCGAGGCGTTTCGTTGGTTCTTCTAATCTTTCCTCCATATTTGGAGTCAAAAGCTTGAGGGCCATCGAGAAGACTCTCGCTAAAACGGACCACAACAAAAAGGGCCTGAATTAAATTCAGCTAAAACCACCGCAGCTTCAGGATCCGGACCCGAAGCTTCCGAACAGGATTTGATTCTGTACAGAGGACAGAGAAACGCCCAAAAATCCAACCTCAGCTGGACCAGGGAGCCCGCTGGAGGGAGGAGGAAGACGGGGGGGCAGTCTGGTCAGACATTTACCTTCATATCGACTTATCCTCAATCAATCAGGAAGACTAAAGTTTAGGCTTGAAGCATGCTGGGAAACAAAAAAACTTATGGGGCTTCATCAGCACACTGTTAAACTCATGAACAAAGTTGGACTTCTTAACCCGCGTCAGAATTGGATCAAGAAAGTATGATTTGTTGAATTGGTAATATATTTACACAAAATATGATCAGTGGGCATTACTATCGAGTGTTTTTAATTTTCATAGCTAAAGTTTAGAATGTGACTGTATGAAGGCTCTTTCTGAATTCACTCACTATTCACCACTTAGAGCACTACATGAAGCGTTTGACATTTCTTTGGAGTCTCCGAATCTACAATTCCAGAGTCTTGAAATTCTCCCAAAAGTCTCTGCAAAAAAGGAATGTTCATTGATGCTCACTGGATTGGCAAATATAGACCACAATGCATTGTGCTTGAACAAAAAATGTTTTAAATTAATTTTGTATAAACCATCCATCAGGAAACTATGGATCCATAAACAGTCTTCGTAAATTGTTCACATCATGTATCCCGTTTGAAAAAAAGAAAACAAGAAAGCCTTAAGGATGTGTTGACCGGATTCGGTAGTCCCACGTTATACAGTCTTTTACGGGTTAGGGACTAGTGAGGGAATTCAGACACAATCGAAATGTCAATTTGTTTTACTCAGAGATGTTAGCATGCTACTTCAACTAGCTGGCATTAGCCCACTAAGTTAGCTCCAAGTTAGCAACTGTTCCGCTAATTTGTTTGTTCATTCATGAAAAAGCAACCAACCACATGACCAACAGTCAACGTCCAAACACATGTCCACATAACGTTGACCAAAATCCTCAACCCGGCCAATACTCCAACATCACCACAGCAGTGCTTCTTCGGTCAAACCGGCTCCATCTAAATACCTATGCCACCAGTGACAGACTTGCCTTCCTCCTCCTCTTCCTCCTCCCAGCCAACCACAAAGCCCACTGTAGCTAAACCAGGAAGAATCAGGACTCAACCACAGACGGTTTCCGTTTGAACCAGAACCGCAGACCTCAACGAGGGATTACAAACTGACCTCAACAGGAAGTGATCCGAGACTGTTAACGTGGACCGCGACTTCCCCACATCTGGACTACTACTACCACATCACTGTTATCCGTCTCTTCTGTCTACCTCCTCCTCAAGAACTTTTAAGGCACCTTGATTGACTTTTTGGGCGGTGTTCACGATGGTCTGACCCAGACTGCTTCTGAACCCTCTCCATCTGATCTCACTCGTGTGGAATCTGGTTTCTGCTGTTGGTAGACTTCATGAAGACTTTGATTTCTCTGGATTTCCATGGAAAGTTCTCAGGGCTCAGTCACACCTCTGATTTTAAACCATGCAAATCCGGCTTCATCAGTGTTTTTGAAGTTTTGTTTTTTTTTACAAAATGATAAATGAACATCGCACTCATCTCAGTTTGGTCATGTGACTCCCTGATCGGCACCTCACAGAGAGTTCAGAAGCAGTGTCCCAGTTCTTGTATCAGTGCATGTTCTACCACGCGGTGACCAGCAGGAGCCTCCAGCTGTGGTTGGAGGTCAGCATGGAAACCTACAGGGAACCTCTGGATCCCCGAGTTGAACTCTGGGGAAAAGAGGAACCAAACTAAACCCAAGAACATTCCACATTTCAACCAAGTCTTTTCCAACATGTCTGCTGGTCAACTTTAACTTCAAAAATACAAATTTTCGCAGAGTGCACCGGTACCCTAACCTGCCACTGGTTCAGGTCCAGTACTGCGTCCTGTGCTGGGTTAGGATTAGGGTAATGGGTTCGGATGCAGGTACCGGACGCGTCATGAGGACCAATCTGCACCCCAAGGATTGAGCTTGATTTTAAGAACAGGAATGGAAAGGTGATTCACCGAAGCCAGACCCTCAAGAGATGCATTTAAGTTATTCAAAATCATTTCCATGAAAGCAGAACATAATTGTTAACAGTATTAACAGTATTAAGATATTTAATCTTAACAGTATTAAGATTTACAGACAAACCAGAATTGTCAATTTGGAATTGCAAATCATAATTTTTTGACGTGTTGGCTGTTCCCATTAAATCACGGGACCCCAACCTCTAATTTGGAATTGCAAATTCCAAATTGATGGAAAATACAAATGTATTTTTTTCTCCTATCTTCATAAGTTAAGAGAGGTGTTAACCCATTAGCACCGGAACTTTAGCTCCAGTGTTTACATCCTTTGGACTACCGAAACTCTTTGTTTACTCGATCAACGTAAATCAACTGATACTGATGCAGAGAAAATCGACTTGTGGCCGACTTGTTGGTAGATTGACTGGTTTCTTTGTATCGAATCCAGTGGAATGCTAATGCTAACTGCATAAATGCTAATGGTGTAAATGCTAATTGCATAAATGGTCAAAGAGTTTTGATTGTTCAAAGAGCATGTGTTGTTTATGTGTTAAATGGTTAAAGGCCCTTCTCATGGACGCTGGTTGATGATGAACCAATGAAAACCGTGGATACTACAATCTATTGTATGGTACGCCCAGACATGAAGGGTCACAGTCCGAGTGAGAAGTGATACCAGGTGAACTTGGCCTAGTCCCACAAATGTTCAGGTCATAAACCATGTTGACCTTTACTTTGATTTGCTAAAGTTCTTTGCAGATGATACAATTATCTAACCAGGGCTGGAAATGCTTGCCTGAACAGAACCGTTCTGATCTGAACGTGATGAAGCAGCTTAGAAACACTAAGAAAAACAACAATGATGATGTTGTCAATGAAGACAAGTGTCCAAAATGTGGTTATTCTTTTAGAGGTCGATGATGGTCCTTTGATACTCGGTCAATAGATGTTGATGAAGAAGATGAAGGATGCTCTCAGGTCCATCAGCTGATTGAACTATTTTGACTCCACGCATCCTCTGAGGTGAAGTTTCCTGCAGACATGTTGGAAATGTGTTTTTACATTGACCGATGTTTTTATTTCGAGCGTCACGAGGAAAATGTCGCCCCGCTTCCTTCCAGGAGCTGAAAACCCCGACGCCCCCTTCCTCCGAGGGCGAGGAGGAGCGGGAGGAGGAAGGGGACGTTTGCGTTGTGTGTCTGTCCGCCTCCTCGTGTAATCTGTCTCTGTGACCTCTTCATGTGCTGAATTATAATAAAGCATTTCAAAGGCGCGCTCCAGTGTAACACACACACAGACACACAACGGAGGATGTCAGGTGATTGCATCATGCGGCGCTGTGAGTAATGATGTGTGTGAGAGGAGGGAGCGGGCATGAAAATGAACAATCTGTTTTCTCCAGTTTGTGTGAAAATTTTCTGCTACAAGATGGAAGCCGAGTGTGTGTTTGTGTGTGTTTATGTGTGTGTGTTGTGTGTGCGTGGGCTTGTCATCTCCATAATGGTGTTGCTATCAGACACAGAGAGAAAGACGGAGAGGATGGTTGTCCCTGACGACGGTGTGCCGTGTTGCCAAGCAACTGCGCTAACAATGGCCCACCACCAGTGTTCTAGAATGTGGGCGTGGCCTGGGCAGGAGTGGGGGGAGGAGAGCCCGTCACTTCTGACACAAACAAGTGTGAGGCGGGCGGGCGAGAGCGGCGTGCTGGAGGACGAGGCCGCGCCGCTTCGGGTGGAAATGTTTCCAAACTGGAGGGGTGGGGGGGCTGAGAAGGGGCAACAAAAACTACCCCCCCCCACCCCCTGTAGAAAATGACTGACGTGGAACCAGCGTTCTACGACACATTTGCTCCTCCAGATCCAGACTCAAAAGCTCTGAATTCCTGACGAGGTTGTCAACAAAAGATGGAAAAATGTCGCTATGACATCATAAACATCTCAAGAAGATCCACACGCCCTTATTTATACCCAGAGAACAAACCAGACAAGTCCTGGATGGTTCCTACATCTGCGGCTCTGGTCCAGTCCGCCCGTGCTCACCTGTTCGGTCCACTCACCTGTGAAGGTTTCATTAAAGCCGAGCATCCTCTGAGCTTCATGGCGGCTTATCCTCTAATCTCAGTTATCTGACAGATGAACCGTAGTACAGACAGAAGTCCAAACATCTGCCTGGAGCTGATTCAGTTCAGAGACACTTTGTGGAACGAACCGTCCTGATGGTTCAGAAACCTAACCGGTTCCTCTGTCCCACAGCTGGCCCATGTCAGCAGCAGCAGGTACGGTAGGACCTGGAGGTTGATGTTCTCAATCAGAGTCTGATCCAGACTTTAGAATGAGACGGTTCAAATCCTAAACTCTGAACTCCAGGTTCCTCCTGGTGGTTTCAGGTTGTGTGACGGTGGAGATGCCATCCGAGTGTCAATGAAGGTATCAAAGCTGCATATATACAGCAGGTGTACCCATAACCACAAAAAATAATCCATCTGATAATCTCATTTATGGTAAATGGTAAATGGCGTATACTTATATAACGCTTTCCACCCTCCTTCAAGGGCCCAAAGCGCTTCACAGTCACAGACCCATTCACCCATTCACACACACATTCACACACTGGTGGTGGCTCCGCTGCCGAACACTGGCGCCAACCTCCCACCAGAGGCAATGTGGGGTTCAGTGTCTTGCCCAAGGACACTTCGACACATGGGCGGGCAAGGCGGGAGTCGAACCCGCTCACTTCTGATCAGGAGTCGACCGCCCTACCACTGCACCACAGTCGCCCTCGTTACCTCGTTTCCACTGAGCGGTCCAGACCGGACTGGACCGGTATTTTGAGCATTTCCATTATAAACTGGACCTATCATTTCTGGTCTCCCGTTGGTTGTAGATCCATGGAAAAATTGAACTTCTCGGTTGGGGCGGAGCTTCCGTTGTCACACGATGAAATCCATTGATTGGTGTAAAGGTTTTACAACAACAGCAAGCGTTCGACCAGCACTTTTCCTGAACAAAGCCGAACGTTTTCTCCTCTTTTAGTCTGTGTTTTTCTTTACCTGCAAAGAAGATTCAGTTCTTTGTATCCCCGTATTCGTGGTGGTTAGGGACTAGAGACACGGTGGATCTGCAAATACACAGAACCGCTGTAGTGTTAAGACGCACAGCTACATCATCGGTCAGTACTTCATTGAAATGGTCACTTAAATTGCCCGGATCGTTCTAAACCGTCCAGAACCGACTGCTCAGTAGAAACGAGGCATTAGTTTGGTCCACAGCTGAGTTCTCTGATGGTGTTTCTGCTTCTACAGGTGAGAAAGCTCACCTGAACTCTGGTTCAGATCAAACTAGAGAACTGTGGTCTTCTGGAACAGTCATGCTTTACGTCGAGGTCGTGGACCTTCAGCGGTTCAGTTGGTACCCGGCCAATAAAAACACAACCTTTTTCTGTTTAATTTCTTAACGGTGTACACTTATTCAGCACTTATCTATCTTCCATGAAGTCCTAAAGCGTTTTACTGTCACATTCACACACTGATGGCGGTTCCACTGCCCAACACTGGCGCCAGCCTCCCACCAGAGGCGAGGTGGGTTCAGTGTCTTGGCCAAGGACACTGTGACACATGGGCGGTCAAGGTGGGAATTGATCTTGCAATCTTCCGACTACCCTACCGCTGCAGCACAGCCGCCCAAAGTAGATGATCTGATTCTAGAAAACTACTGGAATCTCTTCTCCACATCCGACTCATTCTTGGTTTGTTTGTCCCTGAATTGAGACTTGTTGGGTTTCTACGCTAACATCTTAAACACTGAATAGGTCTGTAGTTTTAGTTTGTTTGCTTTAGTTTAATAAGATTTGTTATTTAAGTTAGTGGATAATGGAAAAATCCATAATGATGGAACAAAGTTTGACTCTTTAAATCTGATAAATTACTATGATCACATTTGACATCCTCATTTTATTTTGAAAGGAATGTTTCAAGCTAAAGTAAAAGAAGTAAAAGTTAGTATTTGACGAGTATAATTGGTATAATTCAATTATTGTTTATATTGAACAGCCATCTTTTTTTAAAATATAAAATAACATCTAGAAAAAGTGTATTTTTCAAAAGTTGAAGTTGGGCTTTGGTTTTGGTCGAGAACAAATGGACCCAAACGGCTCGTTTAGCCCTAAAGGTCACAGATCCCTCTTCAAGACTCGATCAAGTCACTCGATCTAGTGTCGTAAATCCATCCACCACTTTCTTAAGGCGACTGCTAAACCGAAAGTTAGCAAAGTTAACACAAAAAACAAACGTAATTGTAAAGTTTGTTTGGGCATAAAAAAAGGAGAAGATCACATATTTTCAAAATAAAAGAAATCTGAATTTAACAAAACAAAAAGGAGTCTTTACTCTAAATATGGATTTATCACGACGGTTGTTACCACAGACCATAATAATAATGACTCAGAAAATTCATCAATCGGTTGTCTAACACTACGAAAATGTTGAAAACAAAGTTGTTCTAACTTATTATTTTAAATTATTTTATATAGAAAATAACAGTTTTAGTGAAGTTTATCTTAACACTTTGTCAGTTGTTTGGTCCCACATGAATTCTAGAGTTTGGATGAAGTGCAGATAGTTTACGAACTTCACCCTCAACAGTTTAGAGAAACTGGAAGCTAAAAATAATCCAATCAGACACTGACTTCAGCCTTGTTGTTTGACATTATTAACCCTTTAACAGCTGAGGCGTCGCCGGTGACGCTTAAACACAAAATCTTTAACGTCTGTTAACTTTTGACCCGTTAACACGATAAGTCCAGTAGAAAGCGGCTTTTCTCCTTCACAATCTACTGGAATTATCGTGTTAACATCTAAAAAATTACAGTAAATGAAAGAACATAATCACTGGTTGGAGAGTCTTACACTAGAGAAAGTGAACTCTGGTACGGTTCACTTCGGTGTGAACGCACATTTGTGAGCCTCTCCAACGGCTCGGTTCAGAAGAACAAATCTGTTGACTAAAGTTGGGTTGAAGGAGGAGGTTCTTCTCACTGCATGAGTTCTGATTGTTCTATCAAATGAGCAGTTCTGTGAACAGAACCACAGAACCTTCCTGATCTTCTCAGAAGATTTGAACCCAGTCTCCAGGACCGGGTGAGCCTGAAAGCACCTCGACGTTCCTGAAGATCCAGGAAGTTTGGAGTTTCAAACCTGCTGATGGTCTGGAAGAGAATCTGGAACCAGAAATGAGATGTCTTCAGGTCAGAGAACTGATCTTCTCAAGGACAACGTTCTGCTGAACCCACAGAACCAGGAAGAACCGAGCAGCTTTTGGTTGAACCACAATGTTTGGAGGAACCAAAGCTGGTCTAGAAGACGTGCTGGTCTCTCCTGGTCAATCAGGAGATTTTCTGCTCCTTAAAGGAACCTCCTCTTTGCTCCTCTTAGAGCCTTCTGCTCCTCACGTGAACCTCCTCTCTGCTCCTCATAGAGCAGGGTATATTGGAAACATGCTGGAAGGTGGCTCTCGAGGACCAGGGTTCCCTACTCCTGTCATAGACTTCTGCTCCTGACATGAACCTCCTCTCCTCTCCTCGTAGAGACTTCTGCTCCTCATAGAGACTTCTGCTCCTCACATGAACCTCCTCTCCTCGTAGAGACTTCTGCTCCTCATAGAGACTTCTGCTCCTCACATGAACCTCCTCTCTGCTCCTCATAGAGACTTCTGCTCCTGACATGAACCTCCTCTCTGCTCCTCATAGAGACTTCTGCTCCTCACGTGAACCTCCTCTCACTATAAACCCATCAATAACCTACAGACCCTTTCTGTCCATGAAAATCGTCCTGATTCTCTGGGATCATTTGGTTCTCCTCCCGTGAGGAGCGTCTGGTTCCTCCTCCGTCCTCCTGGGACTGGAGTCAGGACTTGGCTGGGATCCACCGCGGAGCGCGGCGTGTTTAACAGCCATTTAATCGCACCCTGATAGGCTTAATTAGTGCCGCAGCGCCCGTCTCCATCGCCGCCGCCGCTCCCCTGAGCCTCATTACCCCTCTCAGTTTTCTGCCAGGAGGAAGGAGAGGAGGAGGGAGAAGAGGGGACCGAGTGAGGAGGGGGAGGAGAGCTCCATCTGGTGGTGAGAACTCAAACTGCACCTGAATCATCCAGCTTGGATTCACATGACAGGATTTTTCAGACGGAAAACATTTGGTTTAGATCAGTCCTGACAGACACTAATGGAGTCAAACGCCGAGGTGGGAGGATGATAATGTGGGCTATTTTTGCTGAGGCCTCAAAAGAAATGATTTAGACTAGGACTGCCACGATATCTCAACTAATTGACCTCAAATTTAATAATAGATCAGTCGTTCCTTTATATCATATGGAGTCAGAGAGTAGTAAAGTTGAACGTTATAACAGCATTCTGATAGATTTATGGACTATTTTGACATTTATTGAGGTTTTTAGGCTAATTTGGAGTTTAGCTAATATTTTAGCTACATGCTAGCTGTTTTGGCTAACATTTTTTTAGGCCAATTAGGCGTTTAACTTATATTTTAGCTGCGTTTTATCATAATACTAGTGTGAATATATCTAGTTTCAGTTTACAGTTAATGATGGTTAAGAAATAATCAGTGATCTGTTAAAATAATGGTTTGTGGCAGCACTACTTTGAACAGAAAAGATAAAAATGATCAACATTTAGAATTCTGACTTAAACGACTCAGTGGGCCTGTGGTAGAGTGTCCACTCTGAAAGTAGTAGGCGATTCAAACCCACAGATAAACGGTTCTAAAGACTAGAACAAATCCTCCCTGCTCCACACTCAAGGGTTGGATTGGGGGACAAACCACCAAAGTGTTCCCCCAGGAGAGGATCTGGATGCAGAGAACAATTTCTACTGACAACAAAAGAAAACTGCTAGCTTAGATGCTACGTTAGCTTAAAAACTGTGCAGAGAACGCTGACCGACCCACAATAAATGTCAGAATCTACGCTGGTCCACAGGGACGCTGAGGGATTCTAACACCGTCAGGAACCCGAGCACATGAGCTGCAGAGACAGAACCGGGCGCTGGAATAAAGAACCGGACTCCGGTGTTGGTAGCGTTTATTTACAGCCCTGAGAGGAACGGACCTCCATCAGCAGAACCACAGACCTTCGTTCCTCTGCACAGATCCGAGGTCCGGTTCTGAGAACACGGCTGATGGTTCTGGTTCTGGTGGAATGCCTTTGGTCCCAGGTCTCCAGCGTTTGTCAGCTGGATGCAAACAGTAGAAAAAATAAATATCTCAGAGGATTCTGGAAACAGTCTCAGACACAAACGGGTTCTGGTTCTGGTTCTGGTCAGCTGAGCTCAGACTGTCTGAGGGGATCCGGGAGTCTGTGGGGGGGCGAGGCGTCGGCCTCAGACCTGAACTTCCTGGAGGGTGGGTGGGGGTCGGGAGGCATT
>NC_050529.1:1192058-1201092 GCF_002922805.2 Oryzias melastigma
GCTCCCCCCAGGTCTGGTGCCATCCGGTTCTCCTTTGGGGGCCCGGCTCATGTCAGAACCAGGACCGTTACCGTCTCCCGCTGTGATTGGCCCCTCCCCCCCGTCGCCGGCGTCCTCCACCTTCTCCACGTCCACGTCGCTCTCGCTCTGTATGTCAATGCGGCTCTGGGACCGGCCCGTCAGCTCCAGGTCGGACCCGTCAGAACCCGGGTCCAGAATGTTGACGGGAAGCTCCCCGACGTCCAGAGCCCGGCCCACGCCGGCTGAGGGCGCTAGTGAGAGGGGGGGCAGGTCAGAGAAGTCGACGGTCTGCTGGCTGCTGAGCGGGCTGCTGCTGGCGCTGTTGTGGGCGGGGCCAGCACTGCTGTCGCTGTCCAGAGTGATGATGACCGGCGGGCTGCGGGGAGACGAGCGTCAGAACCAGAGCTTTCATGTTAACTGTGGTCCGGTACCGCCCCCTGCTGGTCAGCCAATCAGCAGAGAGAGGCGGGGCCAGCGATCCTCACCTGCTGTGCTGCGGCCGGCGTTTCCTGCGGCGTTTATGTGGCGGCTGCGTAGCCACGCCCTCGTAGACGATCTCCACGCTGGGGCTGCGCTCCTCCCTGGACCTCCTGCTGCAGAGACAACAGCTGAGATCGGTTCTGATAACCCAGGACCCGGCAAAGGTTCTGATGACCCAGAACCTCCTGACAGAATGAAACGGTTCCCTCACCTGTGGACCGGGTCGCTCGCCGGCTGAGACTCCTCCCTCTGCCTCCTCCTCTTCTTCTTCTTCCTCCCGTCCCCGCCCCCCCTCCCCCTCTCGCGACCCATCGGCCTCCATGACGGGTCTTTGGCGTCGTCCAGGTGCCGGCTCTTGTACTTCCTCTTCCCGCCGGGCTTCTCGGCGTTGTGCGTGCACTCTGCGGGGGACAGGGCGGGGGTGGGCGGAGTCCGCGGCGGCGGGGAGGAGCAGAGCGGCGATGAAGACGAGGAGCAGCGGGAGGGGGTGGAGACGAGCGAGGAGAGCGGGGACACCTGGGCGCCGCGCAGCTCCCAGGCGGCGTCGAGGGAGGAGTCTGAGCTGGAGGGCGAGGCCATGCGGCGCAGCATGGGGGGGTAGATGGAGCGGTTGGGGTTGCAGAGAGTGCCGCTCTTCCTCCCGTGGCCCCCCCTCTTCTTTTTGGGCCTCCTTTCGCCCTCCCTCTGGGCGCTGCTGGGTCCTCGCCGTGGGGGCGTGGCCGGGCTGAGCGAGCGCAGGGAACGCTCTGAGCTACCAGACCACGAGCGAGCGCGGCGGGCCGCCACCCCTTCAGGGATCCTCGGAGCTTCCTGCTCCTCCCTGCGGAGGCTGGACGTGGAGGGAGGGGCGGGGGGAGGAGCGGTCTGCTGAGGCTCCGCCTCTTTCTGCTGCCCCTCCTCCTCAGAGTCGGAGGACAGCTGCACGAGCTCGGGGGTGCGCTCAGCGATCGGCTTCTTGTATCCGACGATCTCTACCTCCTCCTCCCCCTTCTCTGCTGGCTCCCCATTGGTTGGCTCCTGGGGGGCGGGGCTAAACGAGGTGCGCAGAGGCGATGGCTCGGCGGTGGAGTAGGAGGGGCCAGGAGTCTCGTCATCCCAGCCTGATTGGCTGAGGCAGCTTCCCGTCTGGATGACATCATCGCTGGCGTCGCCCTCCTCGCCTCGCCCCGCCCTCTGCCCCTCCTCCTCCTCCTCCGAGATGGCGATGACGGAGCTGCTGTTGGAGGAGCTGCTCAGGCCGTCCAGGTTCAGGGCGCCGGGGAAGGCCTCGTAGATGGCCAGGCGGTCGTAGTTGTCCATGCCGAGCGGCGAGCGGGCGAAGCTGAGCAGCTCGTGCAGGAAGTGCTCGGTGCGGCCCAGCAGGAAGGGCCGCAGCTCCTCCTCGATGGTGGCGGTGTCCTCCAGCCCGTGGCGCGGCAGGTGCTCCATGATGATGCGCTGGACGATGTCCACCAGCGTGGCGTGGGCGCCGTACAGCACCTTCAGCTCCCTGCGGACCCAGCGCCGCATGCGGTTCATGTGGGGCGGGTACTCGCGGAAGCTCTCCGCCGATAGGTCGCGCTGGCCCTCCAGGGCGGACGGCCCCGCCACGCCACGGACGCGGATCCCCTGGCAGTACAGGGAGCGGCGGAAGGCCAGCCTCTCCCTCTGCTGCCGCTGCCTCGCCGCCAGGAGGTTGGCGTGGCGCCAGCGAGCGCGCTCACTGGTGGCGCTGACGTTCCGGAGCGCAGCGGGCGGAGGCGAAGGAGTGACGGGAAGATGGCGGGAGCCGAGGTACCACTCCCACAGCCCTGTCCTGTCCTCCGGGACGGCACCGCCGCGGGACGCCCGCTCCCTCCTCCGCCTCCTAGTGGCGGCCTCCCTGCCGTCCTCCGCCTGGTGCCGCCTCAGCATCAGCCGCATGTGGTGGTCGCTCCGCGCCGCCATGGCCGCCACCATGGCGACGGTGGCGGCCACGCTGCTGTGGGGCGGCGCCGGTTGCGGCGTGTACTCCTTGAAGTCGTCCTCGGCGCGGACGGAGTGCAGGATGGAGGAGAAGGGCTGCTTGCAGAGCGGACACTCCGCCTTGTTGTGCGACCACTCCTGGATGCAGGGGAAGCAGAAGCGGTGCAGGCAGCGGTCCAGGTACGCCAGGTTGTTGAAGCGGTCCAGGCAGATGGGGCACTTGGAGTCCGGCGACGTCTCGTCCGCCGCCATGGCCGCCCGCACCGAGGCGGAGGAGGAGGCGGCGGCGGCGGCTTTGCTCTTCCTCCGGCTGCTGGAGCGTGTTCCCGCTCGGCCCTCCGCTTCCAAGGCATCGCCTCCTGCTGATGGACCGGCGGCGGCGTTGTCACGGCGACGCAGCTTCATCCTGGTGGGCGCCATCACCTGAACACAGAATCAAAAGGTTTCGGTAAAACAAACTCAGAACTGGAGAAACAAAGCAGGTTCGGTTCTGATGCTGCATCTCTGAGGATGCTAGCAGCAGGAAGCTAACAGCAAACAGACTAGAAAATCACCTCAAATTTGTTTACTACTAAACAAAGTCACGTGACTATAAACCCACAAACAGAAAGAAAACTGTTGTGATAAAATGGAATTGGACGGAGCCAAATGCCTCCTCACTAGCATGCTAGCTCCTAGCTTACAGCTAACCGGTGAAAACTTACGTCTTCACCATTTAAACCGGTTGAGTTTCCAGTTTTTTACCAGAACATGTAAACCGGACTCTAACCGGTCACCGTGACGAGAACGCCGCTGTCCCGCGGCGGCTACAGACAAGATGCGTTAGCATTAAGCTAGCCGCCGGACCTGTGCTGGAGGCTCTGCGGGCTCCGGCTGCTCCTCCGCCGCCTTCCTCCTCCTCTTCCTCCGGGAAGAGCCTCGTGCCGTGAGCGGCATCCACGCGCGCAGCTCCGCTCCTCCAGAACCCCAAAGTCAGGCTTCAATCAGAACCCGAACCCCGCGACGAACCCAAGCGCGAGATCCCGTCCGAACCGAGTCGCTCTAGACATGGGAGAAGAAACACAAGCCGCGGTGCATGATGGGTAGTGGGAAGAACAGCCTGAGCTTCTATTCTCATCCCAAAGATCGTAAATTTCATACAGGTCTCACTCGAATTAGAAACAGTGAACCATCCTCACACTCAAAAAGGAATTTTAAGTCTTAAGCGTGGTATAAATTATTCATACAACAGTTTAAACCCCGTTGTAAAAATTACATTATAGTGCAGATGTCTTAATATACTTCGCAACAATTTGAATTCAAAACAATTAGTAAAATATACCGTGATGTGAAGTGTCTTCAGTGCTTCCCAAGTTAAAGATTTTAAAGCTTGATTATTTTCAGAATGTATATATAATTTCAGAATAAAAATATTGTGATAACTGATGATTATTTCCCCAACAATATGTTTTTAATTATTATATTTTATTCAACAATTATACTTTTGGTATAAATTCCAGGACACAAGAATATACACAAAAAAATACAACATTTATAACGTAATAGTGTTTATTTATTTATTTTATTTTTAAGTCTTTTATTTGTTGTGTCTCTAGTGGCAAATGGACATTGAGTCTGTAATAAAGTATCAATTATAAAGTAAAATAATGTTCAATAAATAATAGTGAAATGTCTTTCTCTCTGAGTTTAGAGTAGAATCGATTTTTTTTTCCAAAGGCTGTGGTTGTTTATTCATTTTTTCTGTGCGAATTGGCTCCAAAGACAACATTTCAAATAATTTTTGAAATTGTCAAAAATTCTGCTGCAGAGACCTTAAAATAAATCGAAGTGAGACTCTGTCTTCCATTCTGCTTTGTGATTTTGTTCTCCGTACTGTCCTCTAGCGGCTGCTGACAGAACAACAGCTGCTCCCTGGAGAACGCCCATTTAACGATTGCATTTTATAGTTTAACGACGGAATTACCGAAGAAGAAATAGATTAAAAATATTTAAAAACACTGAGATTTAAAAAATAAAACCAGAGAGCCTCCAGAGATCGTTTTGATTCGTTGTTGACTTGTCCGAACGCCAGGGGGCGGAACCGAGCAGAGCGCGCGGCAGAGAAGAAGAAGAACCGTAAACATACCGAGCGGAGCCGCAGCTTTACCGTCGCTCCGTTACGGCTGGAAGGAGATGCAGACGCTCAGCAGACGGACTCTGGACAGGATCCAGTCCGCGGTAGGGTCACCTGACGGCCTCTCACCCGAGCTCCGTCACCGGGTTAGCCGCAAGCTAACCGGATTAGCCTTTAGCTCGTGGAGCGGTTTAGAAAAAATAAAATCACAGATTTGTATTCACATTTTAGAAAATTGTTTTATTTTTAACCCGCTGATGAAACATAAAACAGTTTAAGTGTTCTAACGATTCTAAAATGTTTTTTTAAAAGCTGTAAAATAAATCTGGATTTAGCATTTTAATTTTAGAGCTGAAACCACTGGAAGTGACGTTAAACCGTTTCCTGGTTCCGTGTCCTGCAGGTTCTGCTGGCCGTGGTGGTTCTATCCTGGTCTTATGTGATCTACGCTGGCAGGGTGGCGGCGCTGTGGATGCTGGAGAAAAGGACCGGGGTCCAGAACTGACGGGAAGACCCGGATCCTGCTGAGCAGAAGGTCCAGAACCTGCTGGAGGTCCAGAACTGACGGGAAGACCCGGATCCTGCTGAGCAGAAGGTCCAGAACCAGCTGTCAGTCCCAGAACTTGCTAGAGAAAAGGACTGGAGTCCAGAACTGAGACCTGGATCTTGCTGAGCAGAAGGTCCAGAACCTCCTGGCGGTCCAGAACCTGCTGAAGATCCAGAACTTTTTGGAGATATAGAACTTTCTGGAGGTCCAGAACCTGCTCGAGGTGTGAACAGGAAGGATGTCAGACATGTGGTGGAGCTGTTGACTTTTTCTTCATGAAGGAAACATTCGACCGTCTTTTTCCGGTTCTGATTGGTTCTGATCGGTTGTGCTCTAATATTCGCTCATGAGAGCAGAACATTTTCTCTAAATTCAGCTGATGCTGTCTGCGATAAACCAACCAGAGAGCATTAGGCCACGCCTCCAGCAGGTGCATCACCTGTACTCTGACAGCGTCTGTGGACCGCTGACGATGGCGCCGGTGAGGAGACACGCATACGAGGCCCAGTTCAAACTGCAGGCCATCAGCTACGCGGTTCTGAAGGGGAACAGAGCGGCGGCGAAGGAGTTCAACATCAACGAGTCGATGGTCCGGAACTGGAGGAAGCAGGAAGCCAAGCTGCGCCGGGCGAAGGAGACCAAGCAGAGTTTCCGTGGAAACAAGGCGCGCTGGCCGCAGCTGGAGGACCAGCTGGAGGACTGGATCACCGAGGAGAGGTCGGCGGGGCGGAGCGTGTCCACGCTCGCCATCCGGCTGCAGGCGACCGCCATCGCACGGGACCTGAAGATCCAGCACTTCCGGGGAGGCCCGTCCTGGTGTTTTCGTTTCATGCGAAGGCGCCATCTCTCCATCCGCCAAAAGACCGCCACGCCGGCGGCGGCAGAGGATTACGACGAGAAGCTGTCCGTCTTCCGCTCCTACATCTGTAGCAAGATCACCGACCAGAAGATCCCGCCGCACCGCGTCACCGGCGTGGACGAGGTCGCGCTCTCGTTTGACGTCACGGTGGAGAGCGGGAAGCCGGCTCTCACTGTTGTCCTTGGTTGCCACGGTAACGGACAGAAACTACCGGCGATGGTCATTCTCCGGAGGAAGACGCTGCCGAAGGACCCGTTTCCAGCCGGGGTCGTGGTCAGGGCCAATCAGAGGGGCCGGATGGACGAGGAGGACATGCGGGCGTGGCTGAGGGAGGTGTACTTACAGAGACCCAACGGGTATTTCCACGCATCGCCGTCTCTGCTGATCTGCGACGCCACGCACGCCCACCTCACCGCTACCGCAGTAAACCAGGCGGAGCTACCGGACTCAGAGCTGGTCGTCGTTCCAGCAGGATTAACAAACAAACTCCAGCCGCTGCACACGGGTGTCATCAGGGCCTTCAAAGTCAGGTGGCGAGCGGCGTGGGAGCGGTGGATGACGGACGGCGGACACACTTCTAAGACCGGGAGGCCGCGGCGGGCGAGTTACGCCACCATCTGTGAGTGGGTCCTGGACGCCTGGGCGCAGGTTTCGGATTTCACCGTTATCCGCGCCTTCGCCAGAGCCGGTTTGATCCCTGAACCGCCGCCTGGAAACGAGACCGACAGCGACGAGAAGACGCCCGACATCTTTGACGGCGACATGTCCCAGGAGTTCAGCTCAGACGCAGAATTGGAGACGCTTGACGGATACGAGGAGGAAGACTGATCCAAAGATAACGAGTGTAAAGAAGTACGTGGTCAGATTACTGTCAAAATGAAGCGTACAGGTATGGACTCGCTGGGAAAATGATGACATTTGGTTTTACGTTAAATGTCTGTTTGAAAACGACTGTTCTCTGTCTTGCACAACTTTTTCCTTTTATATGTGACTATTTTCTGTTTCAACGACTTTTTTGTGTTTTGGATTCGACTGTTCTCTGTTTTGATTACATATTTTCTCTTTTGTGTATCCGACTTTTCTGCTTTATAATAACTTTTCTCTACTTTGATTATGTTTTTTTCTTGTTTTTAATACAACTTTGTTTCTTTTTTATTTCTACTTTTCTGTTTTGGATACAACCTTGTTTCTGTTTTGTGAGTTTTTTGAGTTTTCCTTTTAGATGTGACTTTTTTCTGTTTTGACGACTTTTTTGTGTTTTGGATACGACTTTTCTGGTCTTGAATACCATTTTTTCCCCCTTTTTATTATTTTGTTTTTGTACGACTTTTCTTTTTGGATGCAGCTTTTTTCTGTTTTATTACAGCTTTATATTTATTTTTTAACATTACTTTATTACATTTTTGTGTATCAGTCACAGCTAATCGCCGCCACCCTTCATGTCTGAGCAGTGATGTCATAAACAAGAGACAGTTAGTTAAATCAACAATAATACAACGACAGCACGTTTAGGACTGACTGTGTAGATAAAGTTAAATTAAACTATATTTCTGTATGTGAGAAAACAATTTATGACAAAGACAGTTTAGTATTAGTGCACAACTTGATCTTTGAGGATTCGTTTCATTCTGACAGTTATCTGACCCCATAATTTGATAACAGTAGAATATAGTTAAACTAAACTCGCGGTTTTCCCTCTTTGTTAGTTTATTTATTTATTTTACAGACTTTATGTTTAGAATCTTTATCATCCTGTTTTATGGTGCAGAAAACAGTAAATGTCATTAAAACGGTTTCACTCTGGGTCTGCTGCTCCTTCAGCCTGATACTGATGATGATGATGAGCCCCGCCCCCTGGAACCGGCTCTGTCAGAGCAGAGTGAGGATGTGATGACGTCAGTGACCAGCAGGGGGAGCCAGAGTCTTGTGTGAATCTTTAAGGTTGTTTTAGTAACAGCAGGAGGTTCCAGGTTCATGAAAAGTTTCTATTTCTGTTTTTCTGACTTCAGTTTATCGTTTTTGAAATAATTCTACATCTTTTTTGTCAAATTGCGTTTTTTCATTTTGTAAATAATTTAGCATTAAATACAAGTTTATGATAAATTAAGTAAATTAGATAAATGTAATAAAAAGATGACTTTATCTTAACAGAGTTTAATGAAAAAACCAACAGCAGAAGCAGGTTTGTTTGTTTGTTTGTTTTTTATGTTTATTTTCTCCAAAGACATAAATAGTAAATTCTCCTTTTTCGTTTGTCTGTTTGTTCCATGTTTGTATTTGTTGCTCTGTTGTCAATAACACGTTCTGTGTTGTAAATGTTCACATGTTTAAATAAAGTTTGTTGATGGATTCTAAGTGAAAATCATGTTTTTTAATCCCGTCGTAGCTGTTCCTCCACGCCGGAGTTCTGATGTATTCAGTAACTAACCGCCCCCCCCCCTTTAGGTCATTGTTGCAGCTTCTCCTTCATGATCCTCAGATGTGGAAATGTGGGCGAGCGAGCACGCCGTTCAGCAGGAGAGAGAGGTGGCGCTCGTTCACCTGAAAGCTCTTCAAACGCCGCTGAGCGCCGTGTCATCTGTGATTAAAATCCAGCGCCTGCGTTAATGTTTTGTTTGAGGCGCTGAATCACTGCAGATGGTTCTGGACGGTTCTGCTCATGAACACGGAACCAGAAGCTCTCAGGGTCATTAGGATCACTGAGGTTACATGGAGATGAACTGGAGAAATGAAGCTGCTTCTGCTGCAACATCACTCACTGTCTGACAAATCATGAAAGAAACCAGAACATTAAACAAACTCATTTTTACAATTTAAAGATGTGAACAAACAACAGAACGAAATGAGTATCAACAACCTCAATAAAACACTCTGATAGTTTTCCTGTTCTTAAATAAATAAAACCTCACATCTACACGTTTGTGAATCTCAAACGTTTCCCTCTGAGCCTGAATGTTCTCATGAACAGCAGAGTGTCGTCTACATTCAGCATTTCTTCTCCTTTTTCAGAAGATCAGTTTGTAGCTTTAGTTTTATTCAGGTGATTTCATAATGTTTATATCTGTGATTA
>NC_050529.1:1201763-1232501 GCF_002922805.2 Oryzias melastigma
AAACATTTTCCACTCAGATAAAAGCTTTGGGATGTTTTCCGCTCCGTCCGGCTCACAGGCTGTTTGAGGAGCCTCCTCTGTGGAGGAGGTGGGAGGAGCAGAGTGATGAGGAGCGCTGTCTCCTGCAGCTGCTCCGGTCTGATCTGATGCAGATGAGGAGACGGGAGAAACAGACGTCAGCTGATCCAGAGTGTAACCTTAAAAACACTTATCCCATCGGATCAACACAGATCTGTGTTGATCCCATCGGATCAACACAGATCTGTGTTTGTGTTGGACTGAATACAGAGATTTGATAGAAATAGTTTAACATTTTAAATGATCGGAGAGAAATTTAATCCCCTTTTCTGTGTCATTTTATGTGTTATTCTTTGGAATAAACCAAACTCAAGATTCAGGAAGATTTTCAGATTTTTTTCAGGCACAAACAATAAATGTAATTTTTTATTTACTAACATTAAAACTTTAATATTTGGATGAACTGAACCTAAAACACAAAACAGTAAAAAACAAAACATTAAATTACATTTCAATGGTTCATGATTTAACAACAACTAACAGAAACTCAAACTAAACTATATTTATATTTCTGCCTTCATAAAATACATGTTTTTATTTCATAAAAGACATCAAGAGAACTAAAAGGATCTGAAACCTCAGAAACCTCAAACAAAGTCAAACCAATCTCTACTTCACTGTTACCATGGAAACCTGCCTATGGAAAGAAGGGCGGAGTTATGAGTCAAGCCTGAGCCCCACAGAGAGGAAGGGGAGGAGCCTAAACTTCCTTTACAATTTCCTTAAGTTTAAGCTTGAAAGTGTTTTTAAAAATGATTTTTTAAATCTCAGGTGTAGCTGATGGAAAAGATGGAAGGAGAACTTTGAGGAACTCAGCGGTCCAGAGGTGCAGCGGCGTGTTCAGGAAGGGGGAGGAGTTTCAGGTGTGACCAGAGGACAGGTGAAGAAGACTGTGGTGAGAGCAGCCGTGATGTCGGTGCAGAGACAGGAAGCAGAGCTGAAGATGGGTCAGGATCAGGATCAGGAGTGGATCCATCAGAGGATCAGATCCTGATCTGGAGATCAGAGCTGGATGGAGACCAAACGTTTGGAAACCTTCAAATTATGGACATTTTCAGGTGGAATCACAACTGACTACAAACTGTGTGTTTGTGTCACAAATGTGATCCAACGTTTAGACCGGCGGTCTGGAACCTGAGGCTCCAGAACCACATGAGGTTCTTCAACCCTCCATTGATGCTCTCTGGTTCAAGGAAAATACATTTTTAATTTGAAAAATATGTTTGGACGAGGTTTATCAAGAAAAAAAGCCATAAAAGTCAAAAGTTTTTCACAAACAGATGAAGGACAGTACAGTATGTATCAATCAATCCACAGAATCAGGACTACATTACCCATAATGCCCCAACGATTCATCCAGCAGTTTGGCTTCAGAGTTTACCAAAACTGAAACATTCTGACGGATGTTTGAGTTCCGTTTACCACAGAAAATCAATCTGAAGTCTGTACACACAAACAGAATTCATGAACCAGAATTTAATTTTGAATAAAAAGAGAAAATCAAGGATTTGAATGATATAAAACGTAATACAAGTCACTTCATTAGCTCTGGTTTATTTCATTTTATTTTTAGTTAGATTGATGAATTTCTGTGTTTTTGTTTATCATACGAACGTTTCTCCACCTACTACTACATTGAGATGATTTCATGTGCTACAGGAAGTCTTTTATTTTGAAAGAAAGTCATGTGGACCTCTAAAGAATTAGAAACTTATTCCTTTTATAAGGCTATTTTCTCTATATGTTTCTGTTTTATTCAGTATTTGTGTTTAGTACCAAAACCATAAATACCGTGTGTACTTCTTATCCTAAAGGCTGAAATGAGACTTTCTGTGACGTTGTCAGTGAGAAATCCTCCAGAATGGATCTTTAACTGTTGAAGGTTGGTTTAGGAGAACACAACAAAATCAAGAAAAACTGTTTTAAACTCTAAATTCCAACTAAACAAAAGAGAAAAAGTTTCCTAACATCCTATAGAACCACATGTTGATCAGATGTTTCAGGAAGGAACTCTTGAGACGTCGTCTAAGAGGACAAACAAACACAAACAAACACAAACTGAGAGCGTCTTCAGGTGGGATCCATCAGGAGGTCGTCGTTCAGGAACCCGGGAATGGACGGGTACGGCTCCTCCTCCGCATCGGTCTCCATGGTAACGCCCTTGGAGGGTTTGTCTTCAGACTCCTTCACATTCTTGGTAAGCGGAGTCGTCTTCTTCCCCTGCAGCCAGTAGGTCACCATGTCTCCTTTGCCCTGCAGGAACCCGGACAGGAGTTACCGGTCGTCCGTCTGCGGCGGCGCTGGACGGACGCCGCGGCTTACCTTGACCTGCAGAACTCCTCTACACTCCAGGACGTAGCCTCCGATCTCCTCCAGCAGGTAGAAGGCACTGGAGCTGCACTGGATCTTCAGAGCTGCAGAGACAGAGAAGGTTCCTCATGACTCGTCCATCTTCTCACCAGAACCTCCCTGTGACGTCAGACAGGATTACCCAGGCTGGTGGACTCCATCCGGGACGCCGTGTTCACCGTGTCTCCAAACAGGCAGTAGCGCGGCATCTTGGTCCCCACCACCCCGGCCACCACCGGCCCTGAGGAGCACAGGAGAGGCTGTCAGACGGACTCCGCCACGGGGTTCTGCGCCTCTGCGGGCCGTCCGGTACCGGAGTGGATCCCTCCTCGGATCTGCAGCTGCATGCCGGGTTTGTGGGGGATCCTGAAGGTCCGGCAGACGCCCACCAGGTCCAGAGCCATGCTGGCGATCTCAGAGGCGTGGAGGATCCCGTTCTCCAGAGGAACGCCGGACACCACCATGTCTACGGCGGAGGAAGGGCTGGCGGTTAACCGAGGTTTAACTCTTTAACACCTGAGGCCGGCGTCACCGGTGACGCGTGAACACAACATCTTTAACATACTGTAACTTTTGAACTGTTAACATGTAATTCTAGTAGACCGCAGAATCTACTGGAATTATCGTGTTAATGGTTGAAAAGTTCCAGGAAATCAAAGAATATTTGACCTCCAGACGAAGACCAAAAACCTAAAAGTTCAAACCCGAAAAACGGTGGACTCAAACATCAATCAGACCAAAGGTTGAGATGAATGTAAGGGTCTAAATCAGGGGTCACTAACAGCCGGACCCAGATGTTGAGTCGTGCGGACTTCATCCTAACCAGGATCCAAACCAGATTCTGGGTCTGCATGACCCAACATCTGGGTAAGATAATCCAGATGTTGGGTTAGAATCTGGGTTAGGATCTCAACCCAGACGTTGGATTAAAATCTGCTTAGGTCAGAATCCTGGTCAGGATCCTAACCCAACATCTGGGTTAAGATCCTGGATCTGGTGACAGATCCTTAAATGTTTGACATTATCTCTCAGTAATAAAGTTGCAGATGTTCCACCAATCCTCGGCTATTTAAAAATATATTTAGACATTGTTTGTTTTTGCTGGACCCTAACTTCAAGAAATGTTTCCTAACTGGACCTCTGGAAACTTTAGTAGAAGGCCTCTGCTGTGGAAAGGTGTAAGAAGTGAAGCAGTTTTAAAGTCTGTGTGATCCTCACAGGCGTCTCCGATGGTCTCCACCTTGTACACGTCATGGTTGTCGATGATGTCGTCGAAGGTTGTGTAGAGCTTGTTGAGGAAGTCCACCACCTGGTAAGGCGTGCTGCTGCTGGACAGCTGAGTGAAGCCCACGATGTCACTGCATCAGACGGCATCAGGAGGAAGTTCAAAGAGAAATGACGTCATGGAAACGGGACAAAACGGGAGTTTGAAGGTCAAACTGGAACCAGCTGGACTGAAGTGGATCTGTCGCTTTAAATGTTAGATTCAATTGAACTAATAATCAATGCCATAGATCAGAAATTACATGAACTAGGATGTATGTAACTAATAATACATTTGATTCCAGAAATAATGAAATTCTACTGACTAAACTGTAATAGTATTAGGATTAAAAATGACCATCATAGACGGTGGAGCACGACCCACCTGAAGAAGACGGTAGCGCTGACGTAGCTCTGAGCCTGCGATGGTTTCCCCTGACGTAAGTCATCGGCGACCTGCTTTGGGAGCATACCTGCAGCACAGCAGGAAACCAAAAACTGTAGCGACTGTTCAGTGAAGTGACTGAAGGATTTAATGAAACTAGAGAATATCATAGAATGAAGTCTGTAGTTTGACAGTTAATTGATCCAAATGTCGGATGTGAAACGTGATCAGCTTAATGTTTAGATATTAGAAAATGGTTTTTACTGGAAAAAATGAATTTGGGTTTTAACCAGAGATAAATATGAAAGTATCATCTGCATAGAAGTGATTTAATGAAAAATAAAATATAAATATGATAGTATCATCTGCAGAGTGTTCATTGAAAAGAATTTCAACAAATATTACAGTATCATCTAAATAGAAAAGTATTTATTGGAAAGATTGACTATAATTATAGTATAATCTGCATAGAAGTGTGTTAATTAAAAAGAATATATAAATATGATAGTATCTTCTAAATAGAAACGTTAATTGGATAAAATGACTATAAATATTATAGTATCATCTACATAGAAATGTGTTAATTGGAAAGACTGACTATAAATATGATAGTGTCATTGACATATAAGTTAATTGAAAGACTGACAGTAAACATGAGCGTATCATCTGCATAGAAGAGTTAATGTAAAGAACAACCAGATCAGCTGTAGATAAACATTGAGGACCCGTCTCACTATAAAGCAGCCGGTCGGTTTTCTGTTTCTCGTGGGTCAGATCCTGAGTCCGTTCAGCCACCAGGACCTCCAGATGTTTGCTGTACTTCTCCATCTGAAAGGTATAAGTGGATGAAGAACAGAGAGGAAGAAGACTGGAGCGGGAACCGAATCCCTGTCATGATGTAGGAGTTATAAAACTTTCCAGATGTGGTTCAAACTTTCAGTGTTTTATTGTGAAGGATCGTCGTTTCTGTGTTTTTACCAGGTTCATCATCATGTCCACCGGGCTGACTTTAATGGGGTTGATCCGGTGGACAAACTTCTTAATCTGCTCAAAGGTGGGCCGGTGGGCGGGGTTATGGGAGCGGCACCGACGAATCAGCTACAGAGAGACGAGAGGGTCAAAAACAGGAGGAGAGGGAGGAAAAGGGGTGAATATCTGTAAAACCGTGTTTTAGCAGAACAGATCTCCTCACATCAACGTAGTCGGCGGGACAGGGGCAGGTGTTGTCGGTTTTACTGGAGATCAGTTCTGGGAGAGGAGGACACCAGGCACACTCCAGACTGGACTCTTCTGCCTGAAGAAAGAGAAGAGTTTGTGTTCATTTAAAATCAGGATTAGATTCAGTGAAAATGAATCATGTTCCCTCGTCATATCGCTCTTCTTTACCAGTCGCTGATTTTTGGATCCTTTTTTTGTTTTGTACTCTGCACTTTTAAGGAGGAGCCACAGCGACTCAAGGCTGGCTATTCCTCTGTCACACTTGTTTACACCTAAATGTAAATATTTTATTAATCAATGTCTCACTATAATGATTCTTGTTTTAGCGTGACTTTTTAAAGTTATAAAACTGATTTTATGTATTTTCCGAACCCTGGCAGCTATGTTAGCACGTAGCTGACCGGCGGATATTGATGATATCATCGAGCGGTAGGAGCGCCAACATTTGAACACATCTCTCTGCATTTATGGATAAGTGTAGGGTAGGGATGCTATAGGGGTAAGGAGGCAATTCAGAGTCTGCCTCAGACTTGGACTTACGGGGACGGGGTCATTCCGAGTCGCTATCTCCAAGAGAATTATGGAATAACTGGGAAAACACAAGTCAACAAGTCACAAGCAAAACCTTTGGTTTAAATTCGATACTTTAAGGTACATTGTTGTGTTCTAGTTCATTTTTGTGTTCATTCAGTGATTGAATGTGTTTAAAACTCTTTTATTTTAGCACCTGAACACATCTCCAGCCAGGGTTGGTTCCATGTTGGAGTTCTGGAACTCGGGTGGCATGTACACCTCCATGAGTCTCTGCTGATAAGTAGTCAGCGGCTCGGTTCCATCGTCTCTGCGGTACATCCTCAGTCCATAATCTGACAGCGGAGATCAAACCCATTAAAAACAAGTTTATCTAAAGGTAAAAGAGGATCTTCAGAGCTTTTTTGCAGCAGGTTTACACTGTATGTGATCTGAAAGGAAACATTTCACACAAACACTAGCAAGGAACGAGCAATGATCTCAGTCCCCAGAGATGAGCCTGTTCATGCTTACCGGAGATCAACTGAAAACTTTGACCGTAACATTCAATGAAATGTGTTCTTAGTCTCATTTCATATCAACATTCCAGAACGTGGGCTGGATTGTGTCATAGTTTAATGCAAATTTAGCCTTGAAAGAAATGGGGGCTTGTCCGAGATCAAAACAGGATTGAGTTTTTGTGGTTTCAGAAAAAAGTTTTCCTGAAAAAGATTAAGACTTTTTAAGTCATTTTGATCACAGTTGTTGAGAAACGACCACAAAATATCCAAGTATCTATTTATGTGTGTCTATAAGAACGTATATAAGCAAACTGTTTTTTAAATTTTTCCTAAAATACTTTTGTTTTCAAAGTTATGCGTATGGGTATTTCTTTATTCATCTATTAGGAACTGTTGCACCTTTAGAGGAGATAATCAGCTGTCTGACAGCTTCAAAGATGTAATGAGTGGATTTTACACATTGAGTAAAATGTTGGAAACGTTTGATCCAGTTTTAGGAATTTATCTGAGACTTCAAACACCTGTGATCTTGCAGACCCAGCGGTCATCTAAGACACAGTTCAGAGACTTCAGCCGGCCGTGACAGATCTTGTGTTGGTGGAGATACGACATCCCTCTGGCGATGTCCGAGGCGAAGGAGAACCTGGCAGAGAGTCGTGGTTATATAAATATAATGACTTATGTTTGTCCAAACATGCATTATTTATTCATAATGGTTGTCAGCAGATGGGAGGGAATGTTCACCTGAAGCCCCAATTGAGTGGGATCTCCTCGTTAAGAAGGACGTCGTTGAGGCTTCCCTTTGGGCAATACTCTGTTATGATGGCAATGTTTGGTACCTCAATGCACCCTCCAATGAACTTGCAGAGGTTGGGGTGATCCAGTTCCCTGGTTCCAGAGAAAGGGTCAGAGATGGTTTGATGACTGAGAACTCTTGGTGTGCAGTTGTTACCTGACTTGTTTGACTTCTTGTCTGATGGTTTTGGACAGTGAGAACATCTTCGTCTGGATTCTCTTGATGGCCACGGTCCTGCCGTCACTGTTGGAGAAAGTGGTTGTAGACATGAGGCCTGACCATCCAGATGCAATAAAAGATCAAGAACAGTACTATATCCCGGTGCAGATGAATGGAGTCCTCCGGGTTCCAGCCTGTCCTGTACAGGAGTTGAGCCCAGTTAGACAGCTGGTGTTGCTGTCACTGTGCCCCACTGGGACGCTCATTATACTGCCCATGGTCATTCGTGCTTCCTGATCTGTACAGATAAGAGCACTGAGTCAGTACAGGTCACTTCTGTAACCTCTTTATTACTTGTTTTTGTGTGGGATTCAGTGTTTTCCATCCATCTGTTTTTTACACCAAATCGATCTCTTCTAGGGTCATTGAGTTGTTGGGCGAAGGGTTAGGGTTAGTTCTGGATGGTTAACTTGACCCCAACCCTTCCAATCTGGATTTTGGAGTACCTTGTTTGATCTTTGAGAAATCGATGATCCAGCTCTCGTCCCACAGCAGCTTCTCCTTCTGGTACCTCAGCCACTACAAAGACAAAATCCCTCAAGCGTTAAGGCTATTGAAGTTGGGCGGTTTGTCACTCTTTCAGTTGTATAGTGTGAGTCTCACCACTGCAGTGAGGATGAAGGACAGGCAGACCAGGCTGAGCGGCAGGCCGATGGCCATTTTGGTGCTCAGGCTCATGGGGCAATCGCCACAGTCGGCTGGACAGGTGGAGCAAAGCTCCCCGTCCTCACAGACATCGTTCCCACAAACTGAGAGAAGGGAGAATACATAAAGAAACTCTCACCAGTTTGACCTTGAGTGACTTTAGGAACCAGACAGTTTAGGAACAATTGTCAAAATGACCAACACTGGCTTTCCTCTCTACAACTTGATTCCAGCTTGTTCCATCAGAATAAATTATAAAATGTTTGATTTTGATTTTAAAGATGACACAATTAGAAGCTAATCCTTAGAGGAACCAGTAAGCTTCAATCAACGTTGACCCATATTTTTTATCAAGAAACACTTTTGCATTTTTCAGGACCAAGCATTGGTAGTTTGTGACGAATGGGCGGGAACAACACCCTTCATGAGGGTTCAAATGGAATCAACAGGGCTATCTGGACCAAGACCTGTAGACTAACCTCAGACTTGTCCGTCGGTGATGGTCAGCAGCCTGAAAGCATAAAAAACCTACCCACAGCTGGCAGCACAGTGCTCTTGGCCTCCAGGGCAGCTTGCATGATCCCAACTCGTATGTGAGCAATGAGGGAGGTCAAGCCGGCATGAAGCAGAACCACCTGCAACATGTGGGTGGAGCTTGAGAATAGTAATAACTGAGTAAACAATAACTGTCTTCAGTAGTAGCAACACACTGATGGTTTGTGGAATCTAATTGTTTTGTCCAAAAGGTTCATTGTCTTCAAAAGGAACCTAAAGAATCCTGAACACTTAAGGTACAAACAGCAGTTTGTCATCTGCATACAATGACACACTTGAGTCCAATAAAGCCAAATTATGATGAAAGAAGTTTCACATCAGGGGTGGGCAAGTCCAAGTCTCCAAGGTGTGAGGGGTTTATTGTGTACGGAGCAGGAATGGGGGTCTATATTCTTTGGCAATCCAAGAAAGATAGAATGTTAAATAAAGGAACTTCTAAGAGTTCTGGGCTTGAGGTGCAATAGAACCATACAAACCCAAAAACCTGATCTACTCTGTGGCTCTTTCAACACATTTTTAGTTTGGGTTTTTGGAAGGGATACTAGGACACCTGACTTTCTCCTTTCTATATGCAAAGGTTGTCTCCTTTTTGTTGGAGTAGAACTTATTCAGGACAACCGACCCGTCATTTATCGGTTTCTGTGGCAGCACAACTATGAGGAGTTCAATGTTTTTCAGTTTTTGCCTGTTGTTTTGAAATTCATTTTCAACACCTGACTGAGACACAGTCTGTGGTTCTTCTGGGTCACCTTGGATGTCCAGTTGGTCTGGGTCATCCTGCCAGAGGTGGAGATGGTGTGGGTGAAGATTTTTCCATCGTCAGGGATCCAGGGCCCACAGATGCTCTCTGATGCCTGTCGGGAGGGAAGATCTGAGTTTCAGGTGTGTTTCACTGTCAGACCTCAGCTGTTCATTCAGCTTGTTAGGTATTTATCTTTAAAGTTTGTTCTCTGAGAGGAAGACGGAGTGAAACAACCAAATCCTTCACCATGTATCCCAGAGGACAGGAGTGGATGTTAGCGTGATGGATGCAGCAGTTCTCTCCGTTGGCGTCTTTCCAGTTTGTGGGACACTCCTGATGTTCACAGAACCTCCGAGCTGAAGCTGCGTCTGTTATATAACTGAACACAAAACAACCCCCCCCCCCCAGTTCAGGTCAGGCTAACAGTTTGGACGACTCACTTCTTCCAGCACACAGATGCTAGCCGGTCGGTCAATAATATAATGACCTCTGAGTGAAGATGCTGTTTGTGATTGCCCAGTCGTAGAAGGAGTCGCGGGCCGTGACAGAATATGTGACGCTGAAGACCTCCCCGCTCTTCACCAGCTCTGGAGGACGGACCACCCACGCCATCTCCAGACCTGGACGACACAAACATCCTTTGAGACACTGAGTACAGACACAAGTTTATTCCATCATTTAATCAGTAACTCAACAAGACACAGGTCCGTCTTCATGAGATCTAGGGCTGGTTTGGTCACCTAGGATTTTATTTAGTGAAAAACTTTCAGTCTTGATTTCAGTTTACCGCATTTGATGCATTCTGGGTACCCATGGCGTGATCATGAAATCAGGATCTCAACAACTTTCTGGTTTAGCAAAAATGCAAATGAATATCATGGATTTAGTCTTTAGTATTGGTTTTATCAGAATGTTTTAGGTATTAACTTACTATCAAAGAATTAAGTGTATTTTAAATATAAAAATTCAGCTTGAACAGATTAGTCTGACAACCACATGTTTGGTTCTGACCTTTAGATTCAGGATTTTCTGATCCCACAGCAGATTATGGGACTAAATCTGGACTAAATATGAGATTATCTTCACTTTAACGACATGATGGACGACATTTATCTTTAAACTCATTAAAAACACAACAATGTCACTAAAATTAATTTTTAGCAAGTGTTTGAACCAAATGTCAAATTTAGTTTCAAATCAAAACAACACATTTTTGTAGACGTCTAAATATATAAAAAATAAATAAATGAAATATTAATCATGAAAAAAATCAATCTCTTTTGTTCTCATAAATTCAATCTGTCATGTCACAGAAATGAAGAAGAACCAAAATATTTCTTAAATCCCTTTGACATTAAACTATAGGAGCCGTCAGCACCCCGACCAGAACCGTCCCCACAGAACAGAACCACCTTTCGGGTCGGACTCACCTCCACAGTCGATCATGTTGAACTCGTTGGGTCCCTGCAGAGGCCAGCAGTCGTACTCGCTGTTGTCCAAGTCGTGCCAACCACACACAAGACCAACACAACAAACACACATCTGGTACACAACATACAAATACAATAAAATGAAACAACAAAAATCTATAAAACCTAAACCACATCTTCAGTCTAAAGTCTACAGTTTAAATATGAACTCAGTAACTGAGACTGAACAGTTTCTGAGAGTCTCACCAGAACCAGAAAGTGACTCAGTTCCTTCATGCTGTCGGTCAGACGGAGACAGACGAACAGATGAACCGAACAATGAAGAACATCTGAACAAGTGAGGAGAGCTGGAGGAGCAGAACCCTGGACTGAGATGAGTGACCCTGTGATGCCCCCTGGTGGACAGACTGGTGTCTGAACAAGCAGGAGTGTTTTTTCTGCACCTAAACAACATCAGTAAATACTCATCAAAGATAATCCCATATATCCTTTTAAGAACTATTGAAGAAATTTGGATTTTTGAATCATTTATAGAGAATAAAAATCATAATGGAAAATAATTTAGCTTCAAACCTTCAGATTTCTTCTGATAAACTGATGGCAGATTAAATTTTCTTTCAGGATAAACATCAGGAATGACCAAACACAGAAACCTAGAGTTCAGACCTGTGACCTCCGCCCTGACGAACCCTCAACCGTCCTGAAGAACCACATCGACCAACGATTTGTTATCAGAGTTCACAATATGTCAAATAATGAGCAAATAATGACGTTTGATTTTAGAGTTTTCAAATGCGTCTTCAAGGTCTGATACTGATTCCAGTTTTATGACGGAGCAGATCCAGTAACACTTCATGACAATAAAAAGACAAATTTAGCTGAAATGATGCATTGTGGTGCTATACTACCTTTATTGGTTTATTATTATATTTTATATGTTTGATGTCTAGAAATTATTTTGTCTTTTAGTTTCTGGAATTTTGTTTTGAATTCTTAAATGTAAAGATGCTTATTTATTATTTGTTTTTTTTTTAATTGTCTTTGTGATCTTTAACATGTGTTTTGAGTTTAAGGATTTGTTGATGTGATTTGACTTTAAGGGCCACCGTACAAAAGCGAACAATAGACGAATAATGACATGAAGTGTGGAGGAATTACTAGTAATCCCTCTGCTAACACAGTAGGTAAAGTAAACACAGTAAAGTCTGACCACCAGGGGGCACTATCCAATGTTTAAAGGGTTGAGTTTCAAAGAGCGTCCAACAAAACCACAGCTGGGTCACTTAACGAGTACCAAACGAACCTCTGTAACGGACTGGTCCTGGTCCAGTTAGATGGTTCTTTATGGCGAACTTTAAAGGGAAAACGGCGAAAGGCAGAAAAACGCTGTTAGATTAAGAATGTTTCCTACAGGAGAACTTGTTAGAATAATTTTAAAATAAATATTTAATATTTTAGAGTTTTCTAGAGTTTTTTACGTTTAAATATTACATTTTTTTTCATCAAATAAAAATTTCAAGATAAGTAAATTATTCATTAAAAATGAATTTGATGAAAACTAATGAGTTTAAATGTAAAACATTTTTAAACTTTTGTTAATTATTCCAATGTTTTATTCACATAACAGACTATTCATTGTGTGATATCTGATACACAACAACTTAATAGATAACTTAGTAACTATTTACTATCTGATACACATCATCATCTAGTAACACATTAAATGTCCCATCAGGGAATCCATAGTTAACTACGTTTATTTAAAAATACGTGTATTTTCTGAAATCTTTGCCCCCTGATCTATGGTGAAGGGTTCGAATCCCGTTTGGACCAAATCTTTTACAGCACAGAACCAGGACGGGCTGCTGGGTCCAAACTTCGTCTTTCTGGTTAAAATCCCTCAATCTCTGTCAAACATTTCCCGCTCTTTGCACCTTCACCGACACGCGACAGCGTTTCTGTGGAAGCCAATCAGAGAGCGCGCGCGGACACACATCCACTCCGCCTTCGCGAGCGCGCGCCGCAGAGCTGCTGTTCGTGAGCGCGTGGAAGAAGTTTTAGTGAGGAGGATCAGAGACGGAGGGTGGTCGTCTGAAAGAGACCCAGTCTTCTGCTGGGACCGGAAGCGGGGGATCAGAGGAGCTTTGATGACGACCGTCTGATGGTCTGACGCCTCATTCTCGGATCGGTTCTGGATTTGGAGTCCTGGAGGAGGATGCTGGTTCTGGTTCTGCTGTCCCTGACCCAAACCCTGACCCGGAGCCAGCGTCTGGACGACGACAGGTGCGGACTTTACCTTTGTGCGTGTCGGAGCTGAACCGTTCACAGGTGTAGAGAAAGAAAGAAACTGTTTTCTCCGAGTCTACATGAACGCATCGCTGCTTCTGTAGTTGAACTTTTATTTTGGAAAACTGTTTTCCTGCAGCTTTAACATCTGCAGCTGAACTTAGAGAACACATTGGGCTGTTCCTGCATGTCCTCCTCCTCTCTGTCCTCCTCCTGGACCTCCTCTGATGACTCCAGGAGCTGCAGACCTCCTCATGCTCTGCAGCTCTCAGACAGCAGGTCTCTGCAGGAGGTGCAGGCGGAGGAGCAGCGCCCTCCGGGGTCTCTGTCTGTCCCGTTCGTGTCGGGACAGGCTCCAGGAAACCAGAGACGCCGACAGGAATGTGTGGACGCTCCTCGCCGTCCGGACGGGCAAAGGCTTCTGGGAGCTCCTGCAGCCCACAGCTGTTACTGCCCCCCCCCCAGGAAGTCCATCTGATCCTCCTGGTTGTTTGTGTTTTGCTCATCAACCCCCCCCCCCAGAAGGAAACACAAACAAACTTTTAATGACTGTCTGTCTGTGTCTTCCAGCTGGGCGGAGCCGTCCGATGGTCTGTGTCGCTATGGCAACAGCGTGGAGTGCTGCTGGGGCTGGAGGCAGGCGGACGGGGGCCGATGTCAACGTGAGGACGCCGTCCGGACCGAACACGCCAGTTTGGGTCACGTCGTCTGTTTCTGATTCCAACGTCCTTTTCCCACATTCAAGATTCAAAAACTTTATTGTCACAAACAGAAACACTGATGTTAAGATAAACAAACAGAGACTGTAAATCCACAGTTTCATGGATCATATAAAAGTTCTGCGGTCCAGAACCGGGTCCTGAAAGGAGCTAAAAACATTCTGGATGAGGCGTTCCGTCAAACAAAAGAGGAAGATAGACAAACAGATTCAGATTCTCTGGAACTCGAAAAAAAAAAAACATACGAAAAGTTAGTGGAAAAACATTCAAAATAAAAGTCTGTTTAATGAATATTAATAAATTAAATTGCTTTTATTTTGAAATGTAAATGTCAGCATTTTTGGTTTTTGATGCTTTTATTGATCAAACAGACGACGCTGCAAACATGTGGAGTGGTGGTGGTGGTGTGGGGGGTTCTAGCAGGTTCTGATGCTTGATTCTAGTTCAGTTCTGGTTCAGAAAACACCCTTCAGAGCAGGAAGGAGAGGAGCAACGGTCACTGACCTGTTTGCTTGCTCTTGTTAATTTATGTATCATACAAGCAAACAAACAACCAACCAAACAAACAATCAAAAAAATAATCAAACAAACAAAGCGTCCTTTAATAACAAAGTTTCCGAGTGTCAATTCTAGTTTTATGATTTAGAATTTCAGTCAGAAAGTTCAGGAAGAACCTCCAGCTTTTGCTGCAGATGGCTGTGCACCAGCGGCCTGCCAGTGGTCGGTCCAAATCCCCCGTTTCTGCCTCATTTGCAGAGCCTCATCCGTCAGCAGCGGGGAGGGTCTTCAGGAATCTGTTCATGGACCGACTCCACTCTGTTTGTTTGTGCTGAGTCATGGTAACGTGTCAGAACCCGCCGCTGACCCGTGTGTCTGTCTGCAGCTCACTGTCAGCACGCCTGCAAACACGGAGACTGCGTGGTTCCCGACAGATGCCAGTGCCACCCGGGATTCAGCGGCAAGGCCTGTAACCACGGTAACCGCCCCACACGCCCACATTCCTCAGCCTTCCCATCATGCTCCAGTCAGAGGCATTCCTGTGTTCGTTTGACCTGTGAGGGCGTGTCCCACCTGCAGACCCCCCCCTGCAGGTTAGAGGTTGACTCACATCCTGGATGGAGACGCTCTGTCATAAACCTGCCCCCCCATGCAGACACGTTTACGCGCTCAGACGCCGCTGAGGTCAAAGGTTAATCTGACTCCAGGACTGCGGTGTGTGTTCCAGACCTGAACGAGTGCGGCCTGCGCCCGCGGCCCTGCAAGCACCGCTGCATGAACACGCCGGGCAGCTACAAGTGCTACTGCCTGGACGGGTACGAGCTGCAGCCGGACGGCAGCTGCAGGGGTGAGTCCGGCGCCGCGGCGGGGTCACGGTTTGGTGCTGGGTCCGATTGTAGCGTTAAAATTACAAAGAATCGGAACAAACTAAGAATGAACTTAAGCTAAAGACACATTTATCAATATGGAAGCATGGAATTGACTGTATATGACAACAGGACTTATTGACTCCTCCCCCTGGTGTTCCAAACAGGAAGTACCATGTTAATCTTCCTTTTTCATGATATTTTTATGTTATTTGTTTGTTTATTTATTATAATTGTACATATTTAATAATCATTTATTTAGTTATTTACATTCATTAATTATTGTTGTGATACAAAAACATTCCAATGCAATTTAAGTTTTTCTCAAATAAAAATGATTGATGTTATAAACTGGCCAATCAGATGCCTCAGTAAAAGTAGGTGGAGCCTGACGGCCCCCACGTCCAACGCTCAACACTTTTAACAGATTTTGTCCAGCGTGTTTTTTAAATGGTGGGGTGTGGCGTTCCAACAAGCTGACTCTTGATTGGCCAGAGTGGTTGCCATAGAAACGACGACCAACTTGGACCCATCGCTGCTTACGGCGTCTGTATCCCCAAAAACATGATCGACTGTAATTACATCATTCGGTTGGAACCCCAACACACAGCTGACATGACAGGATCAGGCTTCTCGGCGCCATTTGACGGCCCAACTCAAAACACAGCTCCATTTTTCAAAATAAAGTAATAAAAACAGGAATTTTTCCCTAGTGTTGCCATGGTAACAGTATTTTCATTCAACATCATCCAACCATCAAGTTTTCTTCATGTCTGTAGCTGCTTGCATTTTGAGTCCAGAATTTTATTTTGAAAAACAGTTGGAAATAAAAAAAACAGATCCGGATGCTGTGCGGCATTACCATGGTAACATCATTAAGCAATCACAACAGCAAACTTTGTTTGACATTAAAATATTATTTTGTCTTTAGTTTAAATGTCTGCTCTTTTATTGCTGTTACCATGGCAACGTGAAATGAGACGGGAGGTGGGGGGTGGGGTTCTTTGTGTTACGACATAACTTCCTCCTCACGTCAAAGGTTGTCGTCTGAGTTCTTTCGATTCTTTCAAACTCTTTGGTTGTGTTTTTGTCCAGTCCGGACGTGTTACCACGCCAACTGCCAGTACGGCTGTGAGGTCACCAAAGGTCAGGTGCGGTGCACGTGTCCGTCTCCGGGGTTACGGCTGGGTCCGGACCGGCGCACCTGTGTGGGTCAGTCTGCGTCTGTCTGCAGCAGCTGCAGGTTTTGGTGCTTCGCCGTCATCCTCTCGTCTCCGCAGACATCGACGAGTGCACGTCTGCTGGCAGTGGCGGTCTGTGTCCTCGCCGCAGGAAGTGCGTGAACACGTTTGGGAGCTTCTTCTGCAAATGCCACCTGGGCTTCAGGCTCACCTACGTAAACGGACGCTACACCTGCCTGGGTGAGTCTGCCGTGCCGCCGCGGTCGTCTTTGGAGCTTTGAGGTGAAGCCGAGACAGAACGCCGTTTCTCCTCCCCCTCCAGATAAAGACCCGCGGCCGTTCTGCTCGCTGAATCCGTCCTCCCCGAAGTGCAGGTGTAAAGACGGCTGCACAGGTAACCTCCCACCTGAGCTCCTGCAGAGCTCCTTTTGATTGACATGTGACTGTCACTGAGCACGCTCCAACAACCGTCAGGCTAATCCGTCTTCACCAGACGCTCAAGGAAAAGAGGATTTGGAAAACATGAAGCTGAAAAAGAAGTTTTCAGGCCAATTTAATCACATTTAAACCTTGGTTCCATGAACACTGTTTGAGTCTTAGTCCCAGCCGTCCGTACAGGTGGATACGAGAGTCTGCAGGTGAAAAATGCTCAAACCTGTACGGGGTAGACTGGAGCTATCAAGGTCATAGACCGCTCAGTGAACCATGGAAAAACAAAGCTCATGTTTCCTATGGGTGTGCTGCGGGTGACGGGTGAGAGGGAACACGTCTACAACATGTATGAGGAAGAAAGCAACATATTCTCATCCTTAAGGAGTCACATGTGGACGTTTGGTTAAGGACCACTTGATGTTTTGGATGTCCACAACTTGTCGTTTTTTGATATCCTCGCCGTTTAAATCAGGGTCCTCCATCTTTGGGACGCGAACCAGTACCGGTCCAAGGGCGGCTTGTTAACGGACCACAGATGGTAATCAGGGGTTTCTAACCCTTGTGACATAGACTGGTACCAGGACCTGGACTGGACCAGACTGGACCGGTACCGGTACACTAACCCTAACTGGTACCCTAACCCTCACTCTGTACCATGTCTGATACCAGATCCCAAGGGTTGGGGATCCATGATTTAATGTGAACTGCCAGCACCTCAAAAGACAAGTTGGGGACACCCAAAACGCCAAAAAGTGACGCGGCGGGGGTCCGAACCAAATGTCCATATGTGATGAGTTGGGAGCGAGATTGTTTAGGACTGTTAGAAATGAGGGAATGAGACAATCAGAGTCTAGCCTGTGTGAACATCCTATGGGCACATACATATCACGTGGACACCCCGTGCGTCCAATATTTGTGTGCGGTCAGTAAGGAGCCAGTCCTCACACCTCACTAGAGAGTGGCGTGAAGACACTGAACGACAGCATCATTCATATGTCATCAGTGTCTAACTATCCTTACCCGTACTTCACGATACACTTACCACACAGACGACAGTGGTACGTTCCATTCTCATTCCCTCCTTGAGGTGGTAGTACGAGCCTCAAGGGAACAATAATGCCTCATATCCACTGAGCGGTCCAGACCTGACTGGTCCAGTTTAGGATGATCCAGGCGATTCAATTGAGCATTTCCATTGAATGTTGGACCATCAAGACGCATGCGGGGTGTAGACGCACATAACAGTGACTACATCTGTACTCTGTATTCCCGTATTTGGCATGTCTCTGGTCCCTAACCCAAACAACGGGGAATGATGGGCGCAAAGAGTTTATTATTCTTTGTAAGAAGATTGCGGCGGGTGAAGAAGAATCCAGAGGAAGAAAGGACAGAACTTTTGGTTTGGATGTTGAAAACGCTAGTCGGACGCTTGCTGTTGTCGTAAAACCTTTCCACCGATCAATGGATTTTATCGTGTGATGACAGAAGGTCCGCCCTAACTTGTCCACTCAGTTTTCCTATGGACCTACGACCAACAGGGAACCAGAATTGGAACGAGTTTGTCCAGGCAAATGGGTCTATTCTATAATGAAAACGCTAAAAATATTGTACCGGTCCGGTCCAGTCCAGTCTGGACCACTCAGTGGAGACGAGGCAAGAGACACCTTAAGATGCAGGCGCTCCTCTCTGACCCTCCACGGACAACCCAGAAACTCAAAGAACGCTCACGGGTCAACCCCAGTACTGGTAAACGGGACTAAGGTTTTAAATGTTCATGCACCCCAAACTTGAGAATGTTGAGGCATTCCTGAGTCGACTCAGGGATTATTTGTCCCGCTTGGTCCTGGTCTGGACTTGACCCGTTCAGTTTGTTGTGGTGTCTCACTATCATCACCAGTGCTCTTGTTTGTCTGTGTTTACATTTCCAGTCATCCCCAAAGTGACTGTGGACCCGCCCAGACCCAGAACCACACCCCTCCTCGCCACCACGGCAACGACCGCGGCTCCTGTGACAGTGGCTCCTCCCACTGCCGCAGCTACCACTGTTCCAACCATAGCATCCACAGTTACCACGGTAACCACTGCCATGGAAACAACCAGCCTACTTCTGACTGATGCTTCAACCACTACAGCTTCAACAACAACCACTGTTCCAACGACAACAACAACTGTTCCAACAACAACAACTGTTCCAACAACAACTGTTCCAACGACAACTCTTCCAACAACAACTGTTCCAACAACCACCATTCCAAGAACAACAACAACTGTTCCAACGACGACGACAACAACAACCACCATTGTCCCAACAACTGTTCCAATGACAACAACTGTACCAACCACAACAGAAATGGATACAACTACTCATACCACCACCACAAGTACTACTACTATAACCACAACTTCTACTACTACAACGGCTAGTACCATGCCTGTTGTTACCACGGTATCTACAGTTGCCTTAACAACCACGATGCTGCCAACCACCTCCCTGAAAACAACAACAATAAGCAACAAGATCAACAAGGAAGTGACACAAAGACAGAGGGGAGACGTGCACAGTAAGAACACAGACACACATTAATATAGACACAAAACTGAACAATCGCCAGGAAACGTCAGCGTCTCCTGACGTGAACACGTGATTTTGGATGCATTTGTTTATTTCTTTGGTCCTATCTGGTGCTTCTTTTATATTTGCTGGCACGGTTTCTCTCTTTAACCCCTAAAGTTGTGTAGCTGCTTTAGTTTTTACGATGGGTCTGATCATGTTCAGTTGTTGTAAAATCGTGCCTCTATTATCGTTGTTTTAACCTTATAAAACGTTATGATCGATGTAGCTCCTGACCTCCAGATTTCATAAAAGATGCCTTTGCTTGACTTTCTTTGTGTTTATTTGTTCTAAACTGGCCTATGTGTGTGTCTGTGTTTGTGTTGTTGTCTTTGTGTCTGTCAGTTCCTCGACAGCCCGGTAACAACGATGATTGGGAGTTTGACATCGAGCTGGGAAACACAGCGGAGGACGCCCGTGATGACCCCGGTACGTCTCAGATTCACTCGTTTGGAGATAAACTCGTCGATCAGCTGAAACATTATTGTGAAGTCGACGTTTCTCTATAAGACACAGATGTAGTAGATACACAGCACTATCATCAAACTACGGTGTTTTTGGGGGAGCTGGGTTGATAAAATTGATTCATCAGTTTAAGCTTAATAGATCTATAAAAGTAGAGATCGATCTAATGCGTAAAGCTCAAGTCTGCTAGCTTGATGCTAACGTATAATAGGATTTCCCATAAGACGGCTAATGCTAATGCTAAAGATGCATTGCTGACTTAATGAACATCAACAGCCATTTGTGGTATAAAACTTTTTCCTAATTCTTCTTCTTCTGGAATAAGGTGTAATGCTATAGCGAGATCGCCAACTAGTGTCCAAACTGAAACGTCCTCCAGGAGAAGCAGAACAATGTTTACAATGTTAATGATCTGAACATTTTAGTTAGAACTTCTTTAGAGAATCCATGTAACTCTGGATGATATTAACAATCTCATTATTTCACTGATACATTTATCAGTATGTGAACTGGATCAGATTAATATACATATATTCAACAAATATATTATTAATGTGTAAACTGTGTAAACTCAAAACTAATTGAAAATTATTAACTCAAAAATTGATCAAATTGAACTGAGAGGATAGAAAAGAATTTTAAAAATCACATTAATGTAGAGTCTGGTGAATCTAATCAAAATAATTCTGTAAATTATTGTCAGTACCCAGCCCTATGTTTGGACCCTAAGTGCCATTTCAAATCTTTTCTATTCCTCAGGCAGTAGTAGCCTATGCTATGTATAAATTCTGGTTTTGCTGGAACCGTTTTTTCTGTTGACACGATGCTCAAAAATCTGTTCTGGGTCTCTCCAAAACTGCATCGTTTGATGGAGCATGTTTGACAATGCAGTTCGCTAGAAGTACTTCCTGTCAATCCCTCTGACCAATCACGTCCCCTTTAGCCCTTATGGATGCTGAAGGAACTCTTTGATGTCCCTGTTTGTGCTGCAGAGGCGGGGGGGCTGCACTGCACCTTCGACCGCGGCGTTTGTTCCTGGATGTCGGACCGTGATGGAGATCTTCCCTGGGAGACGGAGCTGAGTCCTGCAGGTCTCACGTGAACTCCAGGCTCTGATGGAGCTCTGTACTGTTCCCATCACTCCACTTCTACTTTAGAACCTTTGATGACACATTTTTCCACACTTTTGTACATTTGTCTAACGAGAAATAGAAGTAGAGGCTTGTCTGTAGTCAGAGGAACATTTGTGAACAGCAAGATGGTTTCATGCAGAAACAGAGAAGCACAGATGTTTACTTTCAGGATGTTTCAGAGAAGATCAGAATGAGAAGATTTGTGTCTTTGTCGATGTAGAGAAAGTCTATCACAGGATCCAGCGAGAGGAGCTGAGGTTTGGATCAGGACATCTGGAATAGCAGAGTAGAACGTTGGAGATTTTCAGCTCATGGATGAGATGGAGGAGATGAAGGTGGAGGTGGTACAGGATCAGCTTTGTGATTGATAGATTGACAGATGAGGTTAACAAAGAATCTATCAATCATCATGTTTGCTGATGACACTGTGATATGTAGTGACAGCAGGGAGCAGGTGAAGGAACATGTAGAGAAGTGGAGGAATATCTGGAGAGATGGACTAACATCTAGAAAGGTGGAGGAATATCTGGAGAGGTGAACGTTTGCTCTAACTTCTCCCAGGTCCTCCTCAGAAACACCCAGAATGCTTTTCTGTTCTTGTTGAACCCGTGAGGTGATCGGTGATGTTTGGGTCTCAGGTCAACACTATCTGTCCGTCCCTGAGTTGAAGGCGGGACAAAGGAGCATCCGAGGAGCTCGGTTGGCCCTCCAGGTGCCCCCCTCCTGGAGCCATGGCGACCTGTGCTTCTCCTTCTCTCATTGGCTGACGGGGCATCATGTGGGCGTTCTGCAGCTGTTCATTAAGAAGAAGGGTCGCAATGAAAGGTAACAGATCTGCACTCCTCAGATGTCTGCTGAAGGCAGCTGAAACGCTGGTGCTGATTGGCTGTTGCAGGTATGGCCCCGCCCTCTGGAGCCGGACAGGAGGACATGGCTGGAGACGCACGCAGGTCACCTTGACAACACGATCTGTGGACAGAGTGAGACTCACACCAGTAATGAAGACGATGTAGTGAGGATGATGAAGATGATGACGATGATGTTTCAGGTCTTGATGAAGGCCGAGCGAAGGAACGGACGCCGGGGACAAATGGCGGTGGATGACGTCACACTGCGACAGGGGGCGTGTCGATGACATCATCGTTAGGACCCACAGAGGCTTTTGGGTCATGTGACTGAAGGACTGCTCTGCTGTTGGAGCTGCAAGCCGCAGACTCCGCCCCTGATGGATGGATGACTAGTTACCCGCCTGACCGGGTCATCCAGTCACGCGGTGAAGCTGCAGGGCAGAAAACAAACATTTACCCCGGACTGAAGCCCCGTCACTCTGGATAACAGCGAGTCTCCCGTTAACCTGGTAACCTCTGACCTTCAGTGTCTGGCTCCGCCCCCTGAGTTGGTCCAGATACACGAATGAAGCCCCTCCCAGTTTAGGCTTCACTTGCTGCTTTTTAACCACATTTGCACAGAAAGTCGTCACTGCATTAAATACGGAACCGTTTGATGTTTTTCGGACTTTGATCCGGCGTCTGTGTGTTCTGTCCATGATCGGGTCAGTGAGGGAGGGGTGGTTCTAAGCCCCGCCCTCAGTTTCATTAGCCTGAAGGAGAGTGAAGGAACACCTGATGGTTTTGCTTGTTGGTGTTCTCAGCATTAGAAGCTTTAAAAGGTGATTTTGTTGTAGCTGTAGCTGATGTAGCATGCCGCCGCCGCCGCCATGTCATCCTGAAATGAACGGCAGAGTTCTGACGTCGTTGAGCTGTTCTATGCAGCTAAGATTCACTCACCGGATTTATTCATGACAAACGGCAGTTTATGAAAGACACAGACCGTGACACGGAGCTCACTGGTACCAAACCTGGTACCTGTACCCCAACCCAGCACCACGAGCAGTAAAAGACTTGGTACCGGTCACTTAACATTGTACCAGTACCCTAACCCGGTGCCAGACCCGGTACCAGAGGCAGCACCAGTACCCTAACCTTCACCCAGCACCATTTCCATATTCATATAACACGTCACATCATCTGCGTAGACTCAAATGTCGTCTGTCTGCTCTGAAGACATTTTAGGAGGTGTGGCTACAGGTGTAAACACTCCACCTCTTCACCTTCATCTGCAGGCGGGGGGAGGGGGTTACAGAGGCGGCTGGTTTGTGTTGAACATCTGCTTCAGAAAACTCAAACGGGTGGAGGAGCAGCGGTGGGCGGAGCTGCAGCTGAGATGATTGTTGCCTTACAGCCGATGTTCAGATTCCTGCGTTTATAGAGGAGCTGAGAGCTGTGATTTACCCCCCCTCTGTGTGAGGGAGGGGGCGGTCCTTGATAACCTGTCATTACCACAATCAGCACCGCACTCTCTCCTCACAGCTCTTTGAAGACCAGCGCTCCTCCTCCTCCTCCAGAGGAGACATCTGCTCCTGCTTGTTGGAGCTCCTGCTGGATCTGATGACGTGTTTGACATCAACAGCAGACTGTTAGAAAACAACCAAACGTTCTATTTTCATGCTGAGCTCCAGTCTGTTCTTCAGAATCAGGAGGACCGTTGGGTTGGTTCAGGTCGGGTCGGGTCGGGTCTTCGGTTTGCCTCCACCTCTCATCTTTATGTTGTTTTGAGGTGCAGCTCTTCCAGATGTTTGCTCTACAGTCCATGTGTTCTTTGTTTATCTTCTTCTCTGTCATTAATTAAATCCACTTTGGTTGGTGTGTGCTGCCCCCATGTGGACGTGAGCTGGAACTGCATGTCTTCAAAAACAACCGAATAAACGATAAAATCCACAGAGGAGTCCAGAACTCAGTTATGAAGTTTATCTGACAATTGATGACGTCTTTCTTCTGAACTTTATTGTGAGTTGGACTTTTTTTGAGTAATTGAAACCTTTGAACCTCACCATACGGTTCCTGGTTCCTGGTTCTTGCTCCGGTTCTCCTTCTCCTACACAGGAGCAGATGTTTGAAAATCAGATGATTGGAGTTAAGAAACGCACCTCAGGAGAACTCTTCCTTTAGTCTTCCTGCCGTGGTCAGATGCGTTGATGGAGATCTCAGCTGACTTCCTGCCGGCACTCGTTTGTTTGGTTCTGTTTGTTCCATTTTACAAACAACTCCTCATCTTCACACTCAGTTTGGTTGTTTTTCCTTCATTAAATGTATTAAAAGTACATTGAGTGCAAAAACGAAGGAAGTGTTTGTGACTGATATTTCAAAATAAAAGTCAATATTGGAAATGCTTTTTCATTTTTCATTTCATTTTCAATAAGTTTTAAAAAGGAAATTTTGAGTTTTGAAACCTAAAAAAAAAATAGAACATTTGAAGCTGAAAATAATGTTTACTTTAGATTGGCGAAAGGTTTTGGACGGTTTACATTGTTTTGGCCAAACACCAATACTTTAAAAAAAAAATTAAGTTTTATTTTGGATTTCAAATACTGTTGGCTCCAATTTAACTCTGTACACTTGCTGTACTCGTGCTCAGTTGGTACTACATAAACTTTAAGCGGACTACTGTTTTGAAAGGCTGGATTTGCTGAAACTGCAAAATCAGTAATGGAAGAAGAAATGAGGTCAAAGACGCACAACAATATCTGCACAAAACCACGACTTCCAACCGCTTTATTCTGCAAAGACGAACTACAGCAGCAGGACGGGTTAGAGACAAAACCTCACAGGAAACTATTTGTACTTAAGGAAACCTCCAGTTCGCTTCTGTCAGCGTCTTCATACTCTCTCCGTCAGCTTTTGTCCTGAAACAGAAGCAGAAAACCTGCTGCCGATGAGCAGATCTGCGTCAACTGGTTCACCATCAGCCTGGTTAACCAGGCTGTTACCATGGAGACCAGCGTACCAGACTGGAGGAAGTGGTTTTTGTGTGATCTGCAGCGACAGACATCTCCACATCTCAGATTTTGACCTTAGTTTGGATAAATTTAATACAAGTTTAAGAAAAATGGACCAAAGGTGGATCAGGTCCAGGTGAAGAAGGCCTAAGAAGACTCAGACTTTGGGGTTTTTTCCCAAAAGTTTTCCGTAAATCTGTTCCTTGATCAAGATAGTTTTCTGAGGCTGACAGCTTAAAAATGTGGTAAAATTCCTTTAGACGCTGACTTTCTCTGGCTGTGATGCAGTTCTCGGCTGCATGTTTAGATCCGCTCATCTGAAGGTCACAGAGAACATCTGAGCGTCCACAGACGATGTCAAACCCCCTCGAGGTTCTGGGTCTCTGCAGCTCTCAGCCACAGTTCTGAGGTCTGATCTTCATCTGAACCGGAAGAAGGGAACGGACTTGGAGGCTGCGACGGACCAAACACTGACGTCTAAACGATCAGAGAGGCGGAGCGCTGGCCTTCCTCAGTGAAGAGTAGAGGATCTCTGGATCTGATGAAGTCTCTAGAACCAAAGAAACAGAGAAAATATGAAGACCTGCAGAACTTTACAACCCAAACATGTTCTTAGAGACATGGCACAGACTGGAAACGGTTCTGTGGACCAACAGAAGATTCACATGAAACACATCATGTTTCTGGTTCAGAGTTTGGAGAGAAGAGGAAAAGTTTGGACCCAAAAACCACCAACATCTCAGGTATCAGGAGAGTCAACAAATTCCTGGAGGTTTATCATCATTACTCTCAGGGGTGAACGTTAATCTAAAGAGGCGGGGCCTGTCCACACACACACATATAGTACATACCTGCCTGTCAGGCAATCTAGCCAGCCACCCAGTCCAGGACCAGCAGGACTCCCACAGGGTCTCCAAGGCCAGAGAGCAGGGAGGCACGGAGTACAAAGAGGGAAAGCTCCAGCTTAGCCAGAGGAACAGCCCCCCTCACACCACACCAGTGGACCCAACATAGGCCCCACCCCATAGACCGCCCCCCAGCCCTAGACAACCCTGCAGTTCTGGGCATCCCCACACTCCAGGCACGAGCCAGGGCTCCCCAAGGAAGACCCACCCAATGCTCCAGGCAACCGCCTGCCCTTACCACAAGGAGGTCAAGGAGATAGAAAGGCAGGGGTCAACCAACCCCCCACCCAAGAGGAAAATGCCCAAGAAAACTGGGGGTCCCCAAGAGTAAACCAGGCTTACCTGCTGTTGGAACTTGGAGAGGCCCAGCACCACAGGGACACAGCCACCCCCAGGCTCAGATGGGGCAGAGGATTTGAGGATCCCTCTTAAGTTTCTTTTGGGTGATGGCTTCCCGAGCCAACCCCCCCCCACCAAGGGTTCTACATATCTAAGGTGCAATTAAAACCCAGAGGGGAGGGGCCCAAATCCATGCAGCAACCATGGCAGTGGGGCGACTGCCAGATCGCTCCACCCCCAAAACTCTGAGCTCCTCCAGGAAAACAACACAAAGGAAACCAGTCAGTCCAGAGAAGGAAACGACACAGATCTAATGAAGAAATCTGAGCCGCTTGTTGATCTAACAGGAAGCTTGACTGCAAAGATTCTAATCAGGATGACCAAATTCTGTAGACACACTACTCTCTGGTTCTCATGAAGCATCTCACACCTTCAGAACAACAGAGATCGCTCCAGTCTTTGTGGTCAAGGGTCACAGACGTCTCCCAGTTTCCATGGCAACGTCTGATCCTCATTATCAATACATCAAACCTGGAACAAACCCAGAAGTTCTGGTTCCCTCTACTGAGGCTGCACAAACACGTGTGGCTTGACCAGAAATGAGAACCTGAACAACATCAATGTAATGAAAGGATGGATGAATGTGGGCGGAGCTTATGTTGTGGAAGGGTTAGCTGGGACGGAAGTCCTTCAGGGAGAACCCCCTCTCAAGTGCGTATGACTGTTGTCATGGAAACATGACAGGATCCACCATGAGGACTCCATGTCCATCCTTCAGGTGTAAACAAACCTGACAAACATCTGAACGTTTACCTCGGCTGGCTCTGATTGGCTGCTGCTGCTGTGGATGTTGGAAGGTGAGGTCGGAGTACGTGATGTCATCTGGTGTTCTGGTTCTTCTTTTAGCTAAAAAGGTTGAATGTTTGGTTTAATGAATTTATGTTCAAACTGTCATAAAAAGTAAGAAAAAGTTTCATTATAAATTTCAGGATTTCTGTCTCACTTTTAGACTTTCGGTGAACATAGACGACCAGGAGAACCAGGAACCCGAGAAGAACCACAACACTGATGCACACAGGAGGTAACCATACATGAAGAGGAGAGGAGGAAGTGGGAGATGGAGATGATGGAGTAGAGGTGGTTGAAGGAGCAGACGTGGTTGATGGTTTCTCTGAAACAGACCAAAGATGATAATGATGATGATGAAGAGCGTGACCTCTGACCCTGAAGGAGCTCCTCACCTGAGACAGAGATCCAGCTGGATGGAGACTCTCCATGATCCCTGATGTGACACTTGTAGAGACCTTCATCAGACCTGGAAACATGCTGGAGGGTCATGTGACCTGTAGGCTCAGTCCTGATGAGGGAGCCATCTTTATAGAAAGCAGCTGAGGGGTTGGAGGGAGGGGTCTTTGATTGACAGCTCAGAGTGAGGTCATGACCCTCCATCACAGGGAGGACAGGACTCTGCAGGATCACTGATCCACCTCAACACAGAGACAAAGCATTTCATCCATCTGCACACAGCTGCAGCAACACTAACTCCACAGTCTGATCTTACCAGAGACACTGATGTTAACCACCATGCTGCTGGCTCCTCCCCCTCTGGACTCACACCAGTAAACACCACTGTCCACCCCACTAAAGAGGTAGGGAATTTCACAGGAGGAATTCTCTGAAATTCCCCATTCAGAACAGTTAGTCGTCCCTCCAGCTGTCGTGTTTCTCCTTACAGTCCATCCTTCAGAGCTGTCGTCCTCACAGTTCAGAATCACTGGTTCTCCTTTAAAGAACTGAGATCTGCTGGGACTCACAGTCACACCAACTGAAAAGGTTGGAGATAAAAAAAACAGTCACTGCTGTCAGAACCAAAAACAATCGTTGCTCTTGTTCATTTTCAAAACCTGAATGTCGTCAGTGGATCATGAAGAAGTGACTCACTCAGGTTTGTTGGACAGCAAAGCAGAACCATCAGACCTGAAGAGAAACCACAGAGAACTCCATCAGGAAGGTTTGTCTTCAGCCTACCTGAAGCTCCTGCAGCATTCATCCTCGTGTCATCAGCAGCTTCAGGACACAGAAAGACCTTCAGGTTCCAGATGGGTCTTTATCTCAGTCTGAGGAACTCTGCTGACTGACTTGATAGCACAGAAACGGCCCTCCTCAAAATCTCCAAGGACCTCCTCCTCCTGCTCGACCTCTCTTCAGTCTTTGACACCATCTCTGCTACCGTCCTCCTGGATAGACTATCCACCACAGGCATCACAAGCATACCCCTCAACTGGTTCCACTCAGACCTCTCAGGTCAGTTTATTCAGCTGAAAACATTCACTTCCAACACAGTTCCTGTTACCGCAGGTGTGCCCCAGGGCTCTGTCCTGGGACCCCTGCTATTTATCGTGTATCTTCTACCCCTCAGTCAAATCCTCCATAAACACAAGATTCATTTCCATTGTCATGCTGACGACACCCAGCTCCACATCTCCACCAATCCGACTTCTCTCACCGACTGTCTTCTTGCAATAAAATCTTGGTTCACCACAAATTTCTTAAAACCAAATAAAGATAAAACTGAACTTCCCCTAATAGGCACTAAATCCATCCTAAACAGCATTCAGAATTTCAAAACCTTCACAAACTCCTCCCTTTTCTCCTCCCCTCAGGTTAAGAGACTCAGTATCATATTTCACAGCACTCTCTCCCCACTAGATAGTACCGGTCACTATGAGGTCACCTGTAACGGGTCCCATGGACCGCCACCTTGTCGTGGTTGGGGGGCTTGCATGTCTCAATGACCTAGACAGCACAGTGGTCTGGAGCTTTCTGATCTTGGTAGGGTCTCCCATCCCAGACAGATGGAAGGGTAGAGGCTTAGAGCGACTTGGCCCTCAAGGTTGGGGGTTTGGCACAGGCCTAACAAACAGTCCTAGAAAAACTAACGGAGACAAAATCAAAAACCACTTAGAAAGATTCAGTTGCTGCCCTAAGCGTCACTATGTGGTGTGTTCATCTTGTTGTAGTGCTGGAATTGAAAATTCTAAAATCCACTGGGCTTGGAATTTCTCAGAAGTCTTTGGGAAAAACTAGTGTGCATCAATGCTCACTACATTAGCAAATATAGACCACAATGCATTGTGTCTGAACATTTTTTTGCAACAACAGTGTGTTTTTGTTACTAAACCATCCACATTTTCATCATCAGAACACAGTGGAGTCCCAAATAGATGCCATGAAATGTTCATATGGATTCGATCTTCACTTCGGTAAATTGGTGACGTCATATCTGGCATCTAGAAAATTTAAAGTAAAGTAGTCAGGAATAACTTTTAAAATCCAGAGTACTAGATAGTTTTTTAGTACTTATGGATTATGGCGGGAATTTAGACCGAAGATTGTGAACACGCTGTATAGTTAGTAGTTGAGGAATTAAGACATGACCAATGACAGAATTTGTAAATCCTACTTTTAAGTGTTAGGGGTGTGGCCTTCCAACAAGCTCACTCCTGATTGTTGAGACTGGTTGCCATAGAAACAATGGCTCAAACCAACTCGGACCAATCACTGACAACGCTTGGTTCCAATGTGACGACAGCTACATCGCAACGAAAATGGTGACGGAATTAATTTAGCCTGGAAGGATGACGTCACATTCACTGAGTCCAGTCCTCTGATACAGTCAATGGTTAAAACAAGAACAGTTTGGGAAGTTTACCGTCCATCTGTGAGTTTGTGTGTAACAGATGTGTCATCATAAATGATCAGTCTTTTTGTTAATATGTTTCCTGATTCTGACCAAAACAAAAATGATGTTGGTTCACTTTCAACCAGAAAGAGCAGACAGTCAAGTTCAAGCAGACAAACAGCTTCTGTACTTACAGAGCAGACATGTTTCCTTCATCCTTCCTCTCTGATCTGATCTCTGCTTTCTGTCAGCGGACTCACACCACACTCAAGCTCCGCCCCCTTCCTCACCTCTCTCTGTCTTCAACCAGCAGCAGCAGAGTCTGATGTGAACATCTGAAGCTGTTTCAGAAACACCAACGATCCTGAGAAGCATCTTCTCCTCTACAGTGACTGATAGTAACGGACACACCTGCTGGAACCACTCAGACACTCAATCTGGCCCCTCCCCCCATCAGAACCCAACAGAAGGAACCAGGAAGCAGAACCGAGTCAGAACCAGGTGGATGAGGAGAATGATGGAGAATGTGACGTCAGTCTGGATGCAGTGATGGATCTGACCAGCAGAGGGAGATGTCTCACTTTAACAGAATAGACCTCTGTCCTCTTCCTCTTCTGGGGCAGGAGAGCTGTGCAACCATCCGCCCAAATCAATCAGGTATTCAGATTTGATGGAGATGTGTGGACATCACATTTTTCAAAACAAGGAAGCGCCAACTGTTGTAAAAAGGATCACGAAGTTATAAAATGTCTTTGAGCTGTCATTTAACTTGAAACACGAAACAAAATGAACTTTTGCTCCTCTCTGCTCACAATAACACAAATATTTTGTATTTTGATATAAACATACTTTAGAATAAAATAATTTTCTAGGGAAAAATTATAACTTTGAAAAAACAGAATAAGCAGATTAATCTTCAGATCTCTATGTTCTCATATCTAAGAAAATGCTATAAGAATCATTGACATCATCAACATAGATTTCTTGGAATATGGCGGCAGCATAAGACCGAAGCTCCCCCAAGTGGAAGTTATTTAGCCCCGTATATCCGATTCAAGTGCCACGTTGGAGATAC
>NC_050529.1:1233173-1251936 GCF_002922805.2 Oryzias melastigma
AAAACATTCCTCACTTTAAAGCATCAACTTTTATCAAAGACCCAAAGTTTATTTATAGTCATTTTTAAATATCTTAACAATTTTTTAAGAAATTGATTTTGTTCAAAACACAAATGTGTTTTTCAATCACAGAACAGTAAAGATTAAAGCTATATAAAATAATTATTTAAGGTTTTTAATGTCATTCATATAAAACATGCTTATATAGAAATATGTGCAACATTGTTGCATATTTGTGTGTAATGTTACAGATCAGTGTGCTGTAGTTGTGAGTCACAATGAATCGGAGCACCGAATGAGTGTGTTTGAGTTGCTGAGGTCAGTGTGAGCAAATGCTAGAAATTCCCAGCACACCTGAATGCAGCAATAGCGAGTTCTTCAAGCGCAAAAGTGCTGAAATTCCACGCAGCCCCTGAACGCACCTCGTGCCGGAGTATTTGACAATTAAATCCATTAAATCAGCACAATAAAGTCAGGATTAAATGTTTGAACCGAGTCTAAAATGGATGTCTGTGGTGACCAACAGTGGAGGAGAAGCAGACTCCATCCTGATGTGTTGGAGCCTCAGAGATGAAGAACAGAGACTCACCTGTCAAAGTCAAAGAGCTTTTCTGACCGCCAAAATAAAAGCTGAACCCAAGTTTGACGGTGGTTAAGTTAGAGCTCCTCCTGTATTGACCCGTGGGTTAGAGAATGTCATGTTATGACTGACTTAAAAAAAAGAAAGTTTCTACAAAGTAGACCCCGCCCTCCTTTATCATCCGTCTTCTTAATTTGGAGACCAACAGCTGAACTCCCCCTCCGCCCCTCCCTCTCTCTTCACACCCCTCAGGTATATTCTCAGCCGACGGGAGCGTGCGTGCGCCTGCAGGGGGCGCCAATTCACCGGTTTCTGGCGGTTCAAAACACAGTGTTATAACAGGTAACAGAAACTCATAGCGGCGCAGATGTTTTTCCGAGCAGCTGCCCGTTCTGACCGTGCTTAAACCGCTACTGCACATAACTTTTCATTACTGACGATCCACGTAACGACCAGACCCCCGGAAACGCCGCTTCACCGAGAGCTGCTCCGGAGCGCTTTGCCTGAGCTGCTGCTGGAAGTAAGGGACCGTCAACAAAGTGCAAGTGGGAGTTTCCCGTAAAACATCTGACTGGAAATGCTTATAAAAAAAACCTGTGGTATTTGACTTGAAAAACAATCTCAGATGCACACATTACAACATTCTGTTTCTAATAATTTATTTCTAGAATAAAGTAAAGGGATTGTTAGTCATTAGCCAACTATCACAAATGTTTTAGTTATGGTGAATAATCACGTGACTTCAATACAATTTGTTTAATAACAGCTAAATTAAAAAAAAAATAAACCCAAACAACAACCAACAATCCTCATTCAAGTTATGTACTATCAAACCTCTTCTTTTTCTAAAAGCTTTTTCTGTGTAAATCAGAGAAATGTGAAACCACCTCCATTCAATAGAGAAGGAGAGGGAGCAACTTTCACAACCAATTGTATGACCCCTAGAGGTCAAATAGGGAACAACACTAATAAAGATTACTCTTCTTTTTGTACTAGCTGTGTCTTTCGTAATGCTGTCTTCACACTATGACATTAGGAAACACTTCCAGAGTGATCAGTCTGAATGAAAACATGATGAACTCTATTGACTTGACCTTTAGATATTGGAGTCATGACTTCTTATTTTGAAAATACTGACACTAATTTAAACAAAAACCTCTTTTTTGAAGCATGAACGATCCGTGTTGAGCTACTGACTCGTATCTTGAGACTCACTTTTATAGGTTAACTAACATGTTTGCAGTTTGTACTAATAGTTTGAGAAACGCCTGAGGATTGATGCAAACTTCAGTACTGTTGTGAGAAATGTAATAAACTGTAATAACAAAAGTATGGAGCAAATTCAATTAAGAAAATGATGAAGCCTTTAGTGAAAGACAGAACATAGAAAACAGTAGAAAGGTAAATGAAATACAGTAGCATGACCTTGTTTTATGACCATTTTAAAAGACTTGGGCAGAAGATTTTCAACTGAACAAGTTGTGGAGAGAAACAGAAGCAGTCAGAAGAGAGGAGAGTAACACCACGATACTGGACGGTATTCACATACCCTGAGGTCAATCACTCAATCCTGCACATCAATAACAATTGTGCTTGTAAGGGAATTAAACATACAACATGAAATAATTGTCTGTGTATAAAAACATAATTTGTTTGATGTTTACATTGTCATGACTAAGTTAGAATAAAAATATTTAAGAAAATATTTCAGTATTTGTTTTTAGACAAAGCTCCAGAAAATGAAATGAAATAACTATTTATTCCATTTAAATTGAACACATTATTTGATAAAGGTATAAGCAGATCCCCCAATACTCCCAGGACAAAGACATCACCTTGTTCACAGTTCCATTGATTAGCTTTTGATAGTCATTTATTCATAACTTAAATTGAAGTTTTAATCATTGCTGCTCCAAAAACAGAACGGATTGATTCACAATTTGAGTCTTCACCTAATTCTTCATTTATGACGTTTTTATGTCCCGGATAGCCACACTAGCTTTAGCACAGGGGAACCATCCACAAACGGGCCGTAACACAACAAACTGGACACTAGGATAACAAGGATCAAAGTTTATTACAGAATAGAATTATGTGTCCTGTGAAGCAAGAACAAGATGAACTGATTACTTTGCTGAGTCAAAAAAAGGTATTTGAATCTTAAAATAAGTCTGGGAAACAGCTGACCCATCCACATCGACAGGTAGAGTCAGCTCCATGCTAAGGGTATCCAACCAAAATCAAACTACTATTATACTTGATACTACCGGATCAAGATGGTGGCACTGTACCAGCAAGGGGCCTGGACAAAATGGGAGCATGTTGAAGAACGTAGAATCACCTGGTCAGACCTCTGGAGATGTGAACCACAGAACATCACGTTCCTCGTCCAGTCAGTGTATGACGTTCTCCCAAGTCCAACCAATCTGCAGCGATGGGGCTTATCAGACACCGCGGCATGCCAACTGTGCCAGAAGAGAGGCACCCTGGAACACATCCTTAGCTCTTGCTCAAAGGCTTTGGTGGAAGGACGGTACCTCTGGGGTCATGTCCAGGTCCTCAGGGCTCTGGAAGACTCAGCCAACTGTACCAGCACACCTCCAAGCAGTCCATCACCTTCGTCAGAGGAGGAGACACGGCAGCAGTCAAGCTCCACAGGAGGGCTTCATACAACGGCTGGGACTGGAAACTCCAAGTCGACCTCGGAAGACAACTCAAATTCCCAGAACACATCGTGACCACTGCACTGCACCCAGACATGGTATTAACATCAGAGACTTTAAAGCATGTAGTTCTGATTGAGCTCACGGTCCCCTGGGAAGACAGAATGGAGGAGGCCACTGAACGCAAGAGGACCAAGTCCGCTGAGCTAGTGGCTGAATGCCGGAGCAATGGATGGGAAACCCGCTGAGAACCAGTTGAAGTGAGGAGAAGGGGTTTTATTGGCCAGTCTCTACCACATACCCTCAAGCTCCTCGGGGTGAAAGGGCAGCTGTGCAGAAGACCAATAAAAAACATCATGAGGCTGCAGAGAAAGCCTCAGGATGGCTTTGGATTCAGAGGGGGATCCATGGAGTAGTGGGTCATTTGGACACAAGTCAGGGGCTGATCACCCCTGGCTGGGTCGCCCGAGAGAGGGGGTTTGATGATCAAAGACCCGAAACACCCCATGACCTCAGGTCACTGATGGTGTGTCCAAGTAGCACCTAGTGGTGTATTTTAGAACTTTTTAATTAAAAGAAATTATATTTTTTTATAATTGTACTTAACACTTCTCTTAAATTATAATTACAATATTATTAGTATTAGTATTTAGAGTAGTGGTATTTTTGTTTTTTACCCTTAAAAGAATTGCTCCTTACATTAGTAACAAAGTCATATTTAGTAATAGAAGATTATGTTACATTTTGTTATTTAATTTATAATAACTGTGTCAGACTTTGTCAAAGACTAAAAAATGTAAACATTTGGGATGCAACACAGTTTGCTCACAGTTCAGGGTAAAAAATATGGTTCTTAAAGTCACTCCATATCCTCCTCTGATGAATGGAGGTGGTTTTATATTTTTATGATTTACACAGAAGAGGCTATTATAAAAAGAAGAGTAATTTATATTAGTGTAATTCCAAATTTGACCTCTAGGGTCATAAAAATGATTGTGAAAGTTGCTCCCTCCACTCCTCTGTTATATGGAGGTAGTTTCACTTTTCTATGATTTACTTAAGAAAGGCTATTACAAAAAGAAGAGTTTTTTGGGTGTAATTACCTATTTGACATCTAGGGATAAAAGAATGGTTGTGAGAGTTGCTCCATATCCTCCTTTAATGAATGGAGGTGGTTTCACGTTTCTATTATTTACACAGAAAAAGCTATTACAAAAAAGAGTAATTTCTAGTAGTGTAATTTCCTATTTGACCTCTAGGACTTAAAAGAAACTGTAAGGACAACTCCCACTTGCACTTTGTTGACGGTCCCTTACTTCCAGCAGCAGCTGAGGCAAAGCGCTCCGGCTCCGCCCACATTGCAGCGGCGTATCCGGGGTCTGGTCGTTACGTGGATCGTGAATAACGAAAACGAGTTATGTGAAATGTTTTTTGTTTTATCAGCAGTCAGCAAAACAATTTTGGTATTTTTTAGCAAAAGCGTTTGAGGAATATCGCCGTTCATCGCTGAATGTGTGACGAATGTCGAATATGAAACTAACTTAACCGATGTGGAATCTTCCTATGCGGGGAGTTTGATATCCGCTCGTGGGAGCTGCTGCTCGATCAGAGGATCAGAGATCAAGCTGAGATCGGCCATGGAGTCCTGAGGAGGATGTTTGCTCTCCTTTGTCTCGCCGCTCTGCGCGTTTCTCTGCTGAGTCAGCAGGCTTCTGCAGGTAAGGAGGAACAGTCCTGAAAAAGGTTCTGTTTGAATCCGATTTAGACTTCACTGCTCGTTGAAGTGAAATTCAAGTTTAAACCTTAAGAGAGAAAAAAGAAAAGTGTCAAATATTTCAGTTGAAACCCTTTTATGATATTTTCCGTTTGAACCTCTTTGTCTGGGTTTGTTGTTCACTTTTACAGCTGGAGGGAGTTCCCGCTCAACTGTGAGTTAAACTGACTGACTAGTTTATCCAGAATCAGGTCACCAGAACCTCCTTATTACCTCTGGATCAGATGAGATGCCTGAGCCTCAGGAAGTTTCAGGTTTGGACTCACAGGTTCATGTGAGGACTTGTAGGGTCTCATTCTTGGTTTATCATGGAAACAAGTTAAGACGACCTGAAGACGTCGATTCATTTCTGACTATAGAGACCTGATTGCTCATAATCCAGTTTCTATCATGGTGGTATTGGGGTCTAACGACTGATCTGAACAGTAGAATTCAGTTGATTTAATCTGATCTAGTCGATTTGAACAGTTTTCACCTGGACCTGTATGTGATAGTGATGTCTGAGCCTCTCGGTGTCCGGTTAGAAACCCGTCTGGTATCTGTTGACGCTGCATTAACGGTTTAAACGGCATGTGTGTTACTGACACGTAAACTGGCGAGTTCCTCAGGGATCCAACCTGGAGCTCCTGACTTTTGGTTTCCTTATGACTTCCTGACAGACCTGGCCCTAACCTGGATGTTGAATGACTATTTTTTTTACAAATTATACAAACTGAGCGGTCTGTTAAACTATATAAAAAAAATCATTGTAATTTGGCACCCCCTCCAGCAGATGGTTCCCTAGGCGACTGCCTAGCTCACCTATGCTCAAGGCCAGTGCCGCTCCCTGGACTCCGGTAAAAATGTTCCACTGCAGACGACCCAGACCGCTTGGTGCCGGATCGTTCTTCGGGAGCACCAGGACCGAGTCGTGGACTGTCGGTCATGAAGCAGACGTGTCCTCAGCTCCTCTGTTTCTGTCCTCCTGCAGGGATCACAGACATCCGAGCCGTACCTGGACAGAACGTCACTCTGCCATGTCGAGCTCCCAAAAGCAACCCCATCATCGCCATCGAGTGGTTCAAACCTGGCGAGGAGGAGACGTATCTGCTTCTGTACCGCGCGGGGCTGGTCCTCCCAGATGGTCAGCATCCAGCCTATCGGAACCGCGTGGCGTTCCAGAAGGAACAGACGAAGGACGGAGACGCGTCTGTGACTCTGAGGGCGGTGACGGTTGAGGACTCGGGGACCTACACCTGTGTGGTCAGCCAGAGAGAAACCTCCCAAACCCGCTCCAGACAGATACTTCCCACTACCTTCATCCGCTTGACGGTTGATCCCGCCCCTTCCTGTGAGTTGCTGCAGCTGACTCTGTTTTTCCTTCGTTTTCACCTGCTGACGTCACTCTGTTGTTTTTCAGCGCCAGCTTCCAGAGGAGGCGGGTCTTTCGGGCTGACCGCGCTCCAGCTGGTTCTGGCTGTGATGATCAGTTCAGTCTGAGTTCTGCTGCTGCTGGGATCCAGGAAGAGTTCGGACCTTCATGTCTGGATCAGCGGAGCAGCAGAACCCTTGGAGACTCCGGCTGAGGAGACCGTCGAGGGCGCAGAGACATCAGAGGGAGGAGCTTACACCTCTGAACGGAGCAAAGAAACATTTCAACTGGTGCATGATGGAGTTACTGACGGTTCAGGTCTACAGGAGATGTTCAGATGGACTTCTAGAACTGCATTCCAACAGATTCTTATCCTCATGTCGGGTTCAGCAGTAATCGCGGTTCGTGTCCGTCCAGAATTCTGAATAATTCTGACTAGAGCTGTGAGAGAAAAGGGTCTGGAGGAGGAGTCACCAGATCTACCCTGCCTTAAAATATCCCAGCAAACATCTCTCCACCTGTACATGCACTCATGTCGGACAGTGACGGTCCAGTGTGGACACCGCATGCTAAGAATGTCTGCTTAACAATATTACATCTTCTTTAGTTCCTTTCATAGAACTTAAGGCTGCTGCACATGAAATAGTGACATATCACGTAGCACAGGGTGGTTGTTTAGCATTTCATGATCATTTCAGCTTTGCTGCATGAAGGGGGCGGAGCTTTGTTGTCTCTGGTTTTAAAGGACTGATGAAGCTAATAAAACATTTTCTGGAGTGAACCTGCTGGTTACAGGTGTGGTTCTGACCCGCAGCCGTCCTGGACTGAAGGACCAGATGGTTTTTACTGTTCTTCTGTCTTCCTGCACTTCTGAGAGAGAACTTCTCCTCACCTTAACCTCAAAACTCAGAAACATTTCCACACATCCAGTAGCTGGTTGAAATGGAAACGCCCCCAAATGATGACATCACAGCAGGAGAAACCATCACAAATACGAATGGAGCCAAAATCTCTCATGGGGCCCAAAAATATTTTATAATCCACAGACAAAACCAGAACAGGTGTCGAGGTTATCCAAAGGAAGTTCTGAAACTGGGACGGGCTCGGCGGCCATTCTACGACATAAAGAACAAAAACTTTAGTTCAAGTGAACTTCACCAAATCTCACAGACATTTCATCAGCTTAAGCCTTCAATAACTAGCAAAGTTTGTTGACCTTTGACCTAAGGAAGAAGCGGCTATCTTAAATTAAATAAGAAAACTACAGTTAGTGACGGCTATTGAAACTCCTTCAGGATTTCGATCCATCTCCTCCTAAGGTGGAGGATTTTTCCAGAAGTGTGAGGGTCGTGTTCTTTGGTTTGGTTCAGGTCAGATGGGTTCTCTTGGTTCTCAGGTGTGATGATTGAACATTCCACCTGGTTTCACTTGAGTCTTTCTGTCTGCAGCAGACTCAGAAACAGCTCAGTGTCTTCTGGAGGACCTTGAAGAGCCTGGAAGAACTTGGAAGAACCTGAAAGTACTCGGAAGAACATGGAAGAACACAGTAGAATCTAGAAGCACCTGGAAAGAATCCGGAACAACCTGGAAAAACTTGGAGGACCCAAAAGAACCAGGAAGAACCCAAAAGAAATCTGAAGAAAGTGGAAGAACTTGGAAGAACCTTGAAGAACATGGAAGAACCCGGAAGGACCTGGAAGAACCTGGAAGAATCCAGAAGAACATGGAAGAACCCGGAAGGACCTGGAAGAACCTAGAATAACCCAGAAGAACTTGGAAGAACCCGAAAGGACCTGGAAGAACCTGGAAGAACCTGTCTAATGTGGCTCTGCTTTGAGCTAACTCCAGGTTTCTGATGAACACCTGGGGCTGTGTGAGCAGACCTGTTCTCCTGCAGGTGTATCACATTCTCAGGTGTGTCTCAGAAACATTTCAAAAGCTTCAGAACACTCAGAGGTGTTTGGGGTTCTGTTCCTGTTCAGAACCGTTCAGAAACACACAGGAACGTGTCCAGAACCGCCTGTGAGCACGGCGCCGACCGCTCTCGCACAGGAACGCCTCCTCCTGGATCCTAACAGCAGCTTTTGTGTTTTCCTGACTGTCAGATCAACACGGATGTTTGCTTGATTCTGATTGGCTGAGAGCAGCGGGAAGTCCCGGGTTTCCCGTTTCAGTCTGAGCTCCTCCTGCCCCGATGGAACCATCTGGTGTTCTTCTGCCCAGCAGTGGAGTTCTGTGGTTTAGCTTTTCATTCTAGGGGAATTCAACAGAGGAAGGGGGCGGGGCTTCATCTGCTCCTGCAGCTGTCAGGACGGTTTCAGATGAAGCTGAGGAGCTGCGACCAGCAGCGGTTCTGTGGGTTCTGTGGGTTCTGCAGGACCGTCACTCCACCTGACCGCCTTCTGCTGAGTCATGTTAACTCATATACATAGACTACTTAATCTGACATGAATACAGATACACAAAAACACGTGTACCCACACACAATTTATACAAACACACACACACAAAAAGATACAAACATAACTAACGCACAAACATGAACGCAGACACACAAAAATGTGTACAAACACACACACGTACTTAACTTGAACACACTCACAAACTCAGACACAAAAACATAGCATGTACACACAACTTATGCAGACATACACACACTAACAGACGCACACAAACATATGTGTACACTAAAAAAAACACCCATATACTGCTTCACACATACATGTATGCCCACACTAACAGACAGACACACAAAAACACAAACAGAACAAAAGAATTTTAAAATGTCTTTAATCTTTATTTGTTCCTTCAAAATAAAAGTATTTAAATTAAATCTTTTATTATTTCATTTCATTTATTCATTTATAAAGCACCTTTCACCACCAGCCAAGGAGGCCCAAAGTGCTGTACACAAGAAAATACAATATATAACAATCCTAAAAACAATTTAAAAATAAATAAATAAATACATGCATAAAATCTTAAAAAGAAATTAAAATTTACATGATAAAAAGCAGCTAGGCAGATACTACAGCGCGATAGTGGAGGAACAGTTTAGATTTAAAACTCTCCAAAAGTGTGACCTCTCTAATATTCAGTGGCAACTGGTTCCACAGCTTAGGAGCCAGCACAGAAAAGGTACGATCTCCTCGGAACTTACATTTGGTTCTCGGAACCAGTAACAAACACTGGTCCGCAGAACGCAAAGACTTAGAGGGGGAATATTTTAAAATCAGATCAGAGAGGTAAGACGGTGCCGTACCTGGTTGTGATTTAAAAGCAAAGATAAGAATTTTCATAAAAATCAGATATTGCACGGGCAGCCAGTTCAAAGAGACCAGAACAGGGGTTATGTGATCAGACTTCTTAAACTCTAAAACTCTTTGTGAGTCAATTTTGAGACAAACAACAAAATTTCACTTAAAAAGATTTTTTGATAAAAATATCAGAAATATGTTCAAACTTAATTTACTTTTTTGTTCTTCGGTTTATAAATAATTTAATCGAGTTTGAATAAAAAAGTGAAGAATACTTTGGTAAAATGTTCAGAAACTTCTTTGTTTTTGTGAGACTTCATTCAATTGTCCAGATCCAAACTGGATCCAGATCTGGTTCTGAAGCCGCCTCATGTTGAATCTGGACTCTAACATGTTTCTGTGGTTCTGATCCACTTTTGTTGTTTCCATCTTCACTCTCGAACACGTTCACCTTCATGGAATCATGAGGTTACAGTTTGTTTCACCAACAAATCAAACTGGTTTCATGTTTGATACACGCTGGTGACGCTTAAACACAAAACCTTTAACGTGTTGTAACTTTTCACCCCATAATTCCAGTAGAATGTGAAGGAGAGAAGCGTCTGATTCTACTGGAATTATCCTGTTAACGGGTGAAAAGTTACAGTAAATAAAAGACCAGAAACACTGGAGCTCCGGTGTTAGAGGTCAAATCTTACTGAGGGACAGGAGCCTCTTCTTCATTTATTACACACTCGTGTGCAGCACCACAGCACCACCTGCTGGCTGATCAGGGTCAACCACAAACTGAGCGTTTGGAGGAAAGTTCTCTGGAGTTTGGGTCTGAGAAAGACACAGAGATGCTCTTTCTTCTGGTTTATTCCAGCTTTTAGTAGATCTACTTTGGTTCTTCTTTATTTAACAACATCTGAATAAAACCAGGAAGTCCACCAGACCTTCATCTGCTTCAAACCGTGGAGGAAACATCACGTCTGATTACATCTGTTCCAAAGGAAAAATCACTTCCTCAGGAACAAGGACAAAGGAGCCAGACCAACAGTCGTCACGGTGACTGTTGGAACAAACCATCTCTGATGGGTCTTCTTCTTTGTCTTTGACTCCTGCAGAGGAGAAAGAGGTGAGAACGGGAACATCTCCTGGTCTGAGACACCGGACTTCACTTTGAAATCATTCTGAAGCCACTCACCTGCCGGAGCGACCTTCAGGTAACGGTGGCGATCATCTTTCGGGGCTCCTCTCCGTCCTGGTTGACCTGGCACACGTAGGTTCAGGTGTCGTCCTCCGTCACGTTCATCAGCATCACAGACAGGTTCTGTCGTTCATCTGGGTTCCCTGTAGGAAAACCCGGTTCTTGAAGAATGGATGCTGCCGTTCCACCTCCAGCTGGTCGTCCTGGTAACCCAGAACGTTCCCCTCCTGGAGGTTGGTCCTCCTCCACTCCAGAGCCGTCACCTCCTTCTGGTTTGGAGCTTTGACACGGAGAATGAGGTTCTGTCCCGGTTCTGCTGTGATGGTCCTCAGCCCTGAGGGAGAAAAAACACAGGGGGAGTCATTTCACAGGGGAGGAGCTTGATTCTTCTAGACTAGAGAATCACAAAGGGGAGGAGCTTCGTTCTTCTGAAGCATCACAGAGGGGAGGAGCTTCGTTCTTCTGAAGCATCACAGAGGGTAGGAGCTTAGTTCCTCCACAGCATCACGGAGGGGAGGAGCTTAGTTCTTCCACAGCATCACGGAGGGGAGGAGCTTAGTTCTTCCACAGCATCGCAGAGGGGAGGAGCTTAGTTCTTCCACAGCATCGCAGAGGGGAGGAGCTTACTTCCTCCACAGCATCACGGAGGGGAGGAGCTTAGTTCTTCCACAGCATCGCAGAGGGGAGGAGCTTAGTTCCTCCACAGCATCACAGAGGGGAGGAGCTTAGTTCTTCCACAGCATCACGGAGGGGAGGAGCTTAGTTCTTCCACAGCATCATAGAGAACTCCATGCAGTCCCTTAATTGGACCTGAGGAGATCCAGGACCTCAGGAGAACAAACAGCTTCCGGGAGCACTTTATTGAAGATTCTGCTTCTGTTTCTCAGTCAGGAAGCCTCAAGAGCTTGTTCCCTCAAGGGGGACCTGTAGACCCCTCTTTGGGGTCTACCGGGCCCCCAGGGGCCTCCTGGTGTGGCATCTTCTCTGCACCGTCAGGGCTGGAAATGATCCTGTGTGAATGCTCAGTTACCCATGCCATCTAGCATCAGGTAACTTTGTTGTCATGGTTACTCCTACTTCACATGTGCAGGAAGCCCCGCCCCCTCCCTCTCCTCTGGGAACCAGAACTTTTAATCTGGATTAACTTTTGGTTCCATTGGGTCTCAGTAAAGACCAGGATGGAGCATGAAGAACTAAAGTCAGGATGTGGTTTCCTTCAGAACTCCAGACAGATTTTAAAAAGGTATAAATAAAAGCTTTTTTTTTCCATTTTCAGTGACAAACAGGTCCAGACTAGAGGATCCACGTTCCAGCAGAACTCCATCATCTCACCTGTGGGACCACCGTTCTCACCAAACGCCATTTTCAGGTTCCTCAGAGGTCAACCAGCTCCTTCAGATCTGCAGTAGAGGAAGAGGAGCAAAGGCTGATGGGAGCTGCAGTAGATCTATAGATGGTCACTGAGGCACAAACACGGCGATGAGGGAAACAAAGATGGCGACGTACCTTTGCGGCGGGTTCACCTGGCGTCTCTGCAGGTGAGTCTGGAGAGAGGAACGCTCCGTCTGATGCTCAGGTAAATACTCCTGGAGCTTCTTTGTGTGGATCCGTTTTTTGTCTCAAGGATGTTGTCCGTGTCAAACACGATCATGTTGCTCTGCAGGTTTACAGCTCGTCGTCATGGAGACACAATGGACTCATTAGAGTCAGAACAACAGCAGAATCACTGCGGTTCTGATGATCTTTTGTTCAGATCATCAGTTCCAGTTTCATCTGATGTTATTTCTGTCCGACCAACGATCGGATTCCAGTCTGACCTTCAGGTGGACGCCTTCCCTCCTGACCTCTTACATCAGAGGTTTTGTTTTGGCCCCGGGACTCAGCTCGCCTTAGACAAACAGATTACGACCAAATCCGTCAACAGAATCAGGAGAGGATCAAACTCAACAATAGAATTATACACAGTCCCTCCTCAGGACTCAGCTGACAGAGGAAAGGTGTAGTTCTGTGGTTGACCAGTAGAGGGAACAGAGACCCGAACAGAGATCTGATCACTGGTGAGGGATCTATGATGAGGGATCTACTGATGAGGGATCTAACGATGAGGGATTTACTGATAAGGGGTCTACCGATGAGGGATTTACTGATGAGGGATCTACTGATAAGGGATTTACTGATGAGGGATCTACTGATGAGGGATTTACTGATGAGGGATCTAATGATGAGGGATCTACTGATGAGAGATTTACTGATGAGGGATCTACTGTTTTCAGCTGTGAGAGTTTCAGCACTCTTGATGTCTCACCTGATGGAAGGTAAAACTCCAGAGAGGAAAACCCTCCAGGTCTCTGAGAGGTGGTTCTGGTTCTGTTGGTCCTCCAGGATACCCATAGATGAACATGTAATTTGAATGTTTGGGTTTTCATTATACACATTCTAATATTAGTTAAATGATCATAAAGAACAGATCCAGTAACAGTTCATGCTAAATAATGAACAAATGAATCATCCAATCAGAGATGTCCTATACGACCTACTTTTACTTGTTTATTTTTGTTTAATTTTTGTAATATTTTAGATTTTTTTTTTTACTACTTTCGGGATTTGAAACATTAAATCTTGATTCCGTTACTTTGTTATTTGTTTTCATCTATAAACTGTGATGTTTTTATTAAGTATTTTTTATTTTTAAATGTATTTTTTTTTTTGGCATTTAATGATTTGTTGGTGAGATTTGACCTTTAGGGCCACCATAGCCATACCCAGCCTGGTTGCAGTTAGATGGAGGGATTTCCTTCAAAATGAAAATCTTTTTCCGATTTCATACTTTAACAGATAAAATCATCTGGAGTTTTCCTGTTTCTGCTGACTCTCTCTGTGAACAATAAAGTTTCTCCAAACACAGTCAGAAGGAGCTTTCTGCACATGCTCAGTAGAGACTGTTTCCAGGAAGCTCCTCCTCCTGCATGGAGAACTGCAGGTTGACTGACCGAAAATATACAATCACAAATGATTCCAGATTATCAGACAATTTAGAGCTTTAAATATATTTCTAATCAACAGATCAACACATTTAAATATGAATTTTATTACTTTTTAAATTTCATATCATTGTTAACGTTTGTTACATTGTGATTTGTGTTTTATTTATTATTTACCCGATTAGCCGACTAACTGGAAAAACTAATCAGTGATTAGTCGACTATTAAATTAAACGTTTGTGGGAACACTAGCTCTGATGATGAACATGTGGATGGTTTGTTAACAAATATACTTTTAAAGAAGTTTTTTTGTTTGAAATTGCTTGACTGCAATGCATTGTGGTCTATATTCTCTAACCTAGTGAACATCAATGCATACTAGTTTTTCACAAAGACTTCTGGGAAATGTTTTGTGCACTTGATTTTGAAATGAGTGGATTCGGACAGCACTGGAGTCTAATATTTCAGACGTCACTTTCGTTCAATGATGTCATCAACATCACCGGTCCGCTAAATAATAATCTGGACACGACTTGCACTTCAACTGCCTCTTAAAATGGAGGGGAATGGAAGAATTTGATTGGGCCCAAGACCCTCCACCGAAGCAGCAGCCAGGACGCCCATACGAGTGTGGTGATGTCCGCCCACTGCATTCCCGCCAGACACCCAGTCCAGAGCCAGCAGGACCACCACAGGGGCCAGTAACTCCAGAGAGTAGTGGGTACAGGTGAATGGAGAGTTCAGCTCCTGCCCAGCCAGAGGAGACACCCCCTTAATCCACTCATTTGAATGTTGTTCTGGATGATTTATTTTTGGGAAAATGGAGATTTTAATCTCCTAACTCTCTGCTTGGACTTCCTGTTGGCTCGTCTGTCTCTCACAAAGCTCAGATGTGAAAGCAGCAGCTGACAGAGAGAGAACAGTCTTAGTTAATCTGTCAGGATCTAGTTTTGGTTAAAGAAGCAGGGGACCATCGACTGAATACATGAGTCGATGTCTAACAGGATCAGAACTGCAGGATGAAGATCATGGACTTACAGACACTTTTGATTTGAGACAGCGCTGCTGTTACTGATGCGATATGCTACATCATGCTAACGATGCTAAAGAGCCGTTTTTCATCTGTATGTAACTTTAAACTGGACTGCTTTGAATGAGACTGTTCTCCTGGAGCGGAATTTAAGGAATGGCAGATAAAACAACAAAATGAGACAGTGCTGCATGTCTGCCAGAATTCAAAACATTAAACTGTTTTTAGGATGTTTTAGTCAAGACTTCATTCCAAAATTAATCATTAGATTTTGATTATCTACCAACCAAACTTAGCTGGTGAGTCAAAAAATAGATTTTGGTTACTGGTGTTGAGACTTTAAACTTGGAGCATTAAACCCAACGCAGAAAAATCAGTTTTGTTGTTGCTACCAGAATTTCTCTGCTGAGTCTGTAGTGTTTCTAGGAGCTCAAGCTAGCGGTAGCTCACAAAACACCTGCTGCATTGATCTATAAACATTTTAACAGCTTGATTTTAGTTGCACTTTGTGTTCTATTTCATTTCCAAAGAAAAGGTTGACATAAAAATAGGGCTGCCACGATTAGTCGACTAATCAACCATTAAAATAGACAACGACTAATTTAATGGTCGATTAGTTGTTACTTTATATTATATGGAGTCAGAGTGAAGTAAAGTTGAAAGTTATACCAGCATTCTGCTAGCTTTATGGACTATGTAGACATTTATTAAGATTTCTATAGACTGTTTTGGAATTGAGCTAATATTTCAGCTACATGCTAGCTGTTTAGGTAATTTAGGCTTTTTGTTTGTTTTTTAGGCTGTTTTGGAGTTTCATTTACACACTAGCCTTTTTGGCCAATACAGCATTTTTCCAGTTTTTGTGGGTTATTTTGAAGTTTGGCTATTTTTTAAGCTACATGTTAGCTGTATTGGCTAACCTACGTTTTCCCCTGTTTTTTAGGCTAATTTGGCATTTAACTAATATTTTAGCTGGCTATCAACTTCAGCATCTTCAGTTGCCAAATTCAGCTTACAGCATTCACACTAGCATTATCACAGGTAAGGCTATATATCTAGTTAGTGCACGACCCGATTAGTCGACTAATCTGAAAAAATAATCAGTAATTAGTCGATGATTTAAATAATCGCCCATGGCAGCACTACATAAAATAGTTTTGGTGAAATATATTATGTTGTATTCATTTTTGTTAAAAGCAAGGAGAAAAACAAATTTAATAAAATTGAAAATCGAATTTTGAATAAAAAATATCTAAGATTTTATTTTTTGGCCATATCGCCCAGCCCAAACAATAATAAAAAGAGTGGACCAGCTCTACACCCTCTCCAGGGTGCTGGAGGGTTCGTGGGAGTTCGCTCATCTAGTCCATATGTGTTTTGTGGATTTGGAGAAGGCGTTCGACCGCGTTCCCCGTGGTGTCCTGTGGAGGGTGCTCTGGGAGTATGGGGTCCGGGGAGCCTTACTCAGGGCTGTCCGGTCTCTGTACGACCGGAGCAGGAGCTTGGTTCTCATGGCCGGCAGTAAGTCAGACCTGTTCTCGGTGCATGTTGGACTCCGGAAGGGCTGCCCTTTATCACCGGTTCTGTTCAGAGTCTTATGGACAGAATTTCTAGGCGCAGCCAGGAGGGGATCTGGTTTGGGGACCACTGGATTACCTTTCTGCTCTTTGCAGATGATGTTGTTCTGTTGGACCTCCGGGACCTGAGGCAGGAGTGCTTGTGCCTCAGGGGGAGGAGTTTAAATATCTTGGGGTCTTGTTCACGAATGAGGGAAGATCGGAGCGTGAGATCGACAGGCGGATTGAAGCTGCGTCCACCATTGGCGATTATTGACGACGTCATCAAACGAAAATCACGTCTGAAATATTAGACACTATTTTTTCATAACTCTCTGTTTGTAGGGATACATAAAGGGGAAGGGAGAAGGGAAGAATGTCTCTTAGAATGTTACATTCATAAGAATTCATTGTTTGTGGGGTCATGAGATGTATGTGTAAATGAAATGAGGGTAGAGGTTGAGTTGTTTTCATAACTTGTGTCTTTGTTTTTAATTGTGAAGAGCTTCAAACTCAGAAAGTATGAGAAGCGTTTATTTTTTATTAATAAAAGTTTTATTTCTATTTGCTTCCACTGCCTGGTCCCTAACATCTGTCTTTCCTTGGTGTCTGTGCGCCCCCTGCTGACCGGAGGTTGTTACTGCTCCAGATTTCTTCATTCTGCATAAACCAGTTAAACCCTTTTGTTACTCATTCTGTTCTTGTCTTTATTTGGGTCTAAATGCAAATCCTTTCAAAAATAATGTGTCTCAAACAATCACTGACCATATCTCACTGTTACAACTCCACAATCATTATCTACAGTGGTGCTTGTTTCATGGAGGGAGTTACAGCCTAAAGAACACCAATGAAGACAATATCTATGAAAGATTCAACTTTATTTTTTAAGAATAGTTATGAATGTTTTTAAATGCTGTGCCCAAGAACAGTCGTTGCTAAAGTAGCCTAACTGCAAACAAAGAAGGTAAAGGATCTGATCTGAGGAATGTCAGATCATCAAACTTCAGATGCTTCTTCAGACTCAGAGTGTCTGGGTGGCTCCAGCAGGTGTGTCCGTTCCTATCAGTCACTGTTTGAGGAGAAGATGCTTCTCAGGATCGTTGGTGTTTCTGAAACAGCTTCAAATGTTCACATCAGACTCTGCTGCTGCTGGTTGAAGACAGAGAGAGACAGAAGGGGGCGGAGCTTGTGTGTGGTGTGAGTCCGCTGAATGAAAGCAGAGATCAGATCAGAGAGGAAGGATGAAGGAAACATGTCTGCTCTGTAAGTACAGAAGCTGTTTGTCTGCTTGAACTTGACTGTCTGCTCTGTTCATGTTGATGATGGAGGAGATGACATGAAAAGGAGGTCAGGCTGAAAGAGGAGACAAACAAAGAGGAGCTGGGAGCAGAGGAAGGAAAGACAAAGTTCAGCTTTTCTGGATTCTCTTTCTGCTGATAGTTAGAGGAGATGAGGATTCCAGAACAAAGCTGGACCTTCACATCAGGAAGATGATCCACACTGACCATCCAGCAGTTAACGCTGACAGCAGACACACAACTCTATGCACTTTATGACTGGATGGAGGATCAGGAAACACAAGTTTAATACATGACGTTTGAGCTTTAGAAGGATTCTAAGAAAAATGTTGCTAAAAGACGAATAACCAAATTTAGGATTGAAAGACATGATGTTACACACTCACAATCTTGGTATCAAAATGTTCAGCTCAGGAGGAGCAAGGATCCCCCCACCCCACTGGAATGGATGTTAATTCCATCCATCCATCCATCTTCCTCCGCTTCATCCGGACCGGGTCGCGGGGGCAGCAGTCTGAGCAAAGATGCCCAGACTTCCCTCTCCCCGGCCACTTCCTCCAGCTCCTCTGGGGGGACCCCGAGGCGTTCCCAGGCCAGCCGAGAAACATAGTCTCTCCAGCGTGTCCTGGGTCTTCCCCGGGGCCTCCGCCCAGTGGGACATGTCCGGAACACCTCACCAGGGAGGCGTCCAGGAGGCATCCGGATCAGATGCCCGAACCACCTCAACTGGCTCCTCTCGATGCGGAGGAGAAGCGGCTCTACTCCGAGCTCTCTCCGGGTGACCGAGCTTCTCACCTTATCTCCTCTAAGGGAGCGCCCAGCCACCCTGCGAAGAAAACTCATTTCAGCCGCTTGTAGTCGGGATCTCGTTCTTTCGGTCACGACCCAGAGCTCATGACCATAGGTGAGTACAGGAACAAAGATCGACCGGTAAATCGAGAGCTTTGCTTTCTGGCTCAGCTCTCTTTTTACCACAACGGACCGGTACAGCGACCACATAATAGTGGACGCAGCTCCAATCCGCCTGTCGATCTCACGCTCCGATCTTCCATCACTCGTGAACAAGACCCCAAGATATTTAAAC
>NC_050529.1:1253233-1260543 GCF_002922805.2 Oryzias melastigma
GTCGACAGTGATTAGTCCAAGTCAGTCTGATTCCTGTTTTTAAAGGAACTACTGTTAACCAATCATGAATGAGCTTGTTCCATCTTGTTTGAAATCCACACCCCTCTCACTGCAAGCAGCTCTGGGAAATCTGTCAATCAAATGTTGGAAGCGGAGCAAGTAGGGGGCGCTTGCTTTCACTGAGGCATCTGATTGGTCAGTTTATAACTTGAATAACTGATGATAAGGAAAAGATATCTTTAAAAAAGTTAGGATTATAAAGAACGTGTCAAGAAGAAAATATCAGAGAAAGAATGATAATTCTGACAAATAAAATGACCGAGAAATAACTGTCTGTTTCTCAATATAAGTCAATGGGACTTTGGCTTCTAGGAACTGGTGGGATGCTCAGTCCAGTTACTTATACAGTCAACGATCATCACAGAAATCTCCACTGAAACTATGTTTTGAGTTTTTAAAAACAATAATTTACTCAGAAATGTATTTATGACACGTTTCCAGTTGGTGTGACTGTGAGTCCCAGCAGATCTCAGTTCTTTGAAGGAGAATCAGTGATTCTGAACTGTGAGGACGACAGCTCTGCAGGATGGACTCTGAGGAGGAAAAGATTTGGTCCTGACAAAAAATGAACATGAAAGTGTTATGGAAATGTTATTTTTGATGTTTTTATTTTATTTTACTGAACGTTGATTGAAGTTTTGAATTTAAAATGCCCTTCACTTGGACTTGGGCTTTTGTTAGGCATTTTATGTTACAGCCTTTTATTGTTAAGAAAGTTTATCTCAATACAATGATACAAAATAAAGTATTTCTGATGAAAACTATTAATTTTGCCATTCTTGTTTTCACAATTAATGTAGAACTACTAAATTCCACGAAGCACACATTTTTTTTCCTTAAAAAAAGGCCACATGTAAATTTGCGATTAATCGCGAGTTAACTCTGGACAGTGCGATTATCGCGATTAAAAAATGTAATCACCTGACAGCTCTAGAAAATATACAATTATTTGTTTCTTAAATAAACGGACGTCTTACTACATAAAAATGAAACAAAAATAAAAAAATTTTTAAAGTGATTTTGTCTCAAACCCTTTCCAGTTGGTGTGACTGTGAGTCCCAGCAGATCTCAGTTCTTTAAAGGAGAATCAGTGATTCTGAACTGTGAGGACGACAGCTCTGCAGGATGGACTCTGAGGAGGAACACCAGCAAAGAAACCTGGACTCAGTGTGGATCTGTGTGGGGATCAGGAGATGGTTTGTCCTGCAAGATAAATAATGTCATCACATGGGACAGTGGAGTGTACTGGTGTGAGTCCAGAGGGGGAGGAGCCAGCAGCATGGTGGTTAACATCAGTGTCTCTGGTAAGATCAGACTGTGGAGTTAGTGTTGCTGCAGCTGTGTGCAGATGGATGAAATGCTTTGTCTCTGTGTTGAGGTGGATCAGTGATCCTGCAGAGTCCTGTCCTCCCTGTGATGGAGGGTCATGACCTCACTCTGAGCTGTCAATCAAAGACCCCTCCCTCCAACCCCTCAGCTGCTTTCTATAAAGATGGCTCCCTCATCAGGACTGAGCCTACAGGTCACATGACCCTCCAGCATGTTTCCAGGTCTGATGAAGGTCTCTACAAGTGTCACATCAGGGATCATGGAGAGTCTCCATCCAGCTGGATCTCTGTCTCAGGTGACGAGCTCCTTCAGGGTCAGAGGTCATGCTCCTCATCATCATCATCATCATCATCATCATCATCATCATCATCATCTTTGGTCTGTTTCAGAGAAACCAGCAACCACCTCTGATCCTTCAACCACCTGTCCTCCTCCTGCTCCTCCTTATCCCCCCCACGTCTGGTTACCTGCTGTGTATTTTGTTGTTTTGGTTCTCCTGCTGTCTTTGGGTCTGATGGTGAGGAAATATCTTCAGTGGAAGTCTAAAGGTAAGAAGACATTATTTTATCTTATTTCTTAATTTAACTTTCTTGATTTCTGGTTCTGAAACTGAAGTTCTGATGAACCATCAGCTTCTCTCACTGATAGAGTTCTATTGTGTTTCAGACCCATCTGTTATCTGATCTCCCAGAGATAATGGTCTGATCTGAGAATCTTCTGGACTCAAACTGATCCTCTCAGATCCTCTCAGATGTGTTCCTGTGAGGATGTTTGTATCTTTCCTGAACCAGATCCTGAATGATTGTGGAGTAAATGTTCTCCTGCAGTGAATAAAGCTTGTAGTGAGGAGTTTCTCTGCTGTGTGATCTGAGCTGCTTCTTCTGGTCAGGAAGCTTCAGACCAACATGTCATCCACCACACGCTTCATTTCTGCTAAAACACATGACCAACAACACCTCTATAGGTGCTAACAAACACAAAGTCCACTGGTCTGCGGTTGGAGAGAATGAATGCAGGTGGTGCATGTGAGTCAGAGTGTGAAATGATTCTGAGCCGGACAGCAGAAGAACTGATCAACAAACAGGAAGTGTGGTTTGGAGGTTCAAGAGTTTAGGATGTTTGCAGAAGTCAAGTGTTGCTTAGTATCGTAAATGGCGTATACTTTTATAGCACTTTCTACCCTCCTTCGAGGCCCAAAGCGCTTCACACTCACATTCACACTGATGGTGGCTCCACTGCTGAACACGGGTTCAACTTTCCACCACAGGCAGTGTTGGGTTCAGTGTCTTGCTCAAGGACACTTGGACACATGGGCGGGCAAGGTGGAATCAAACCCACAATACTCCGATCAAGAGTCGACCACTCTACCACTGTGCCACAGCCGCCCTGACACAGGTAGACACATCAGACCTGCCTTTGATTTTCATTTCATTTAGTCATTTCTAGAGTTTCTAGAGGACCAAAGTGCTGCACATGAGGAAAGCAGAATACATTATATAATCCTAAAAAGCATAAAAGACATAAAAACACATTTAACACAGATTAAAACAAACATGGTAAAAGACGGTTAGGCCGATAGTACAATGTGATAATGGAGGAACAGTTTGGGTTCAAAAGTCTCCAAGATTGTAATCTCTCTAATAGCTGGTGGTGATTGATTCCAGAGTTTACTCCGAGCCCAGCAAGGCCAAGTGGACCATATGGTTTAAAAGTGGTCAGAAAACACCCCTGTGTTTGTTCGGGGCGGGTTGAAAAAATCAATTAATCGATTTGAACAAATTTAAGTTTAATAGATCAATAACTGATTCACAAAATACAGATACAAATCGATTTAGCATATAAAGTTAAAGTCCGCTAGCTTAATGCTAACTTTAAATAGAATTTAAATAGAATTTCTCATAGAACAGCTAAAGTTCGGTCAACCAAAAAAATACATTCTGACTAAATTTAATCACAGGCATTAATTTTCCAAACTCTTTTGAGGAAATACTTTTTAAAATAAGAATTTGTGGTCTAAAAAATATATTTTTCCTCATTATTTCTTCTTCTGGAATAAAGTGTACTTCTATAGTGTGATCTCCACCTAGTGGTCAAACTGAAACGTCCTCCAGGAGAAGCAGAACAATGTTTCCAATGTTAATGATCTGAACATTTTAGTTAGAACTTCTCCTTTAGAGAATCATGTAACTCTGGATGATATTAACAATCTGCCTCTGTATTTCTCCCAAACCAGGAAGCATCAAATGTTGACGTTCCTCAAATGACCACTGAAAGCGAGAAGAAAGTAGCCATTCTCCTTTGAGTCCCTTGTTAAAAAAAAATAATTTGAACCCATCTTGAGTTCTGAAAATATGAAATATTAAATATTTGTGACTCATCTGTGGGGGTGAATGTGTATTTAACTGGATGTTTTTGATTTTATTAGAAGTCAAGTTTGTGCATTTGTAGGAGTGTTTTTCTTGGTTGGATGATAGCTGTTCAATAGGACAGACCCACAGAACTTTATGCTTTACTTTGCCCAACCAAGTTGTTGTTTTTGAAAGAAAGGCTGTGTAGTTGTATTGCTTTCTCACCCTTTTTAAAGAAAAAAAACACAGACATTTATTCAGCGTTGGCAGCAGAACATAGAATTGTTTGTTTTTCAGCCTCCAGTGGACTTTAGATGAGCGTCAACGTTTCATACTTTCAGGTTTTCATCAAACTTTGGAGGACAAGATATTGGCAAGGCTCTTGCTAAAGACACTTCAACACACAAACAAGCAAAGCAGGAGTTGAACTGGCAATCGGAGGTTAACCCTTTAACATCTGAGTCGTCATCAGCAAAATAACACGCTCTTTGAACTACAGTAACTCTTCAACTATTTATACAATTAACTTAATTCCAATGGTTTCTAACGTGGAGAGAAGCAGCTTTGTGCTGATATGAGACACGTAGAGCTGCTTTTCTCTGCTTCAGAATCCGTTGGAATTGTGCCATTATAGCAAACAGTTGAAGAGTTATGTAGTCAAAAGAATGTCAACACTGGAACTAAAGTTCTGGTCACCACCAGAGTTCCCGTCCTTCGTGGAAGTGTTGGGCCCGTGCTCCTGCTGCAACGTGACTTTATGGCTTCATGTGGGTCACCAGGAGGTCACAGGTGACTTTGTTGTCAAGACATTCTCAAACTAAGTTGCCTGTCGATCTCAGGCTTCAATCTGCCAGTACTTGTGAACAAGACCCCAAAATATTTAAACTCCTCCACCTGAGGCAGGAATTGCTTATAAACAGCTCAATAATTGTGAACAGTTAAGGCAAGATTTGAGTATTTTGTGACGGGAATATTAATCGGCCAATCTTTCACCACTCCAACAGTCTATACTGAGTAGGAGTCTCCCACTCCCTCTGGCTGGATCAGCTGAATGGGGAGTTATGTCTCTTGCGGGGCAGTGTCTGGCTCCGTTTTCAAGGCGGTTTGAAAGAGGAGACTGGGTACAGCAGGTACAAATGCTACTCTGGACGTGGGCCGGGCCCTTCTCGAAGACCTCCCCAGCTGTGGCTTCCACCAGGGGTCTCATGTCTTGGCGGGGGAGCCCTGGGGGACTTAGAACTGCAGAATCTGACTGTTTAATAAAAAGAAACCATCCAGAGGGCCCGCAGCGGGTACTGTCCATGGGGGGGACTCAATTTGATTTCTGCCTAGATCTCTGAATGTCAAAGTGAAGAAATTTAATGAAATGTGGGTTCACGTGTTCTTAGCTTTATTTGTTCATACATCTATCATAGTTTTAGTGAGGTCTATTCATGATACCTCTGAAAAATTCCACAACTTTTTACACTTTTTCCATGTATATTCATATATGACCAATTTTCATCTGTGGAATATCCTCAAATCTTATGCAGTGGCGGTGTGACACAGCCTTTAAAGACTTAAGAAAAAGAATGAAAACTAACTAGTACCAACCACCATTCCCACCATTCCTCATTTCTTTGCTGGTTTCAGGGCAGGTTGAACCTTTGATAGTGAACAAATCTCTGTCCAAACTTTCCAACTATTGTCTGATTGTACTGATTGCAATGAATTGCAAAAAGGCGAAAATCAGCTTAGTAACTGGTGTGCACCATTTACTAAGCTGATTTTTTTTCTAAATATTGAAGTTAAGATTCAAGAGATTTTATTTGTCGTATGCACAGCTTCCACTGGCAACGAAATTATGTTCCAGTACAACCCGAACAAGATCAGACATACAACAAGAGGTACACAAATACAGTTCAAAGTTGACTGACATGAGGATCAGTCGGTAGGAGGAAGTGGGGGAGGGGGGGTGGTGCCTGTGGTTCAGTCCAAGAGTGCAGCTACGTAGCGCACCCTCCAGACAATGCACAGGAGGGGGTGAGTAGAGGGATGGCCGAGGTCAAGGAGGGATGAGCAGCAAGTATCATCCTTTGCACACAGCTGCTGTTTACACTCTGTAGAAGCGGGTATGTTTTGAGAAATCAAGGACGGCGTCCTCAGCCTCTGAAGGGGGGTCCGATTAGATAACATTCTTTCAGGCACCAGCAGTTGTTTGTTCTGCTAGTTGAGTCCTTGACTGGTCTTGCGTTTTTGAGGCAGATTTTGATCCAAAATGTGGGCAATTTAGACCAGTCCACCCTCACTTCGGGCAGAAACTCGCTCCAAGTTGGCATTCATCTTTGGCACAAGTTCCAGAATCGCGAGCACCCTGCTCAGGTGGGCAAGACACGCACAGTGCTTTTGATCCGCTTGTGAAAGTTTCTCATTGTTAGTCTCTACTCCCCGAAGGATCTTTCCACAGAGCTCCGACAGATCGCCTCTCTCCGTCTTCTGCTCCCAGACTGCCCGATAAATCAGAAATCCTCCGGTCCCCATTAGGAGGAATCCAATTATCATAAATCCAAATAGGTACACATCCTCAACATCTTCCACAGACAGCTGGGCCAGACACATCAGCCTCCACTGCCCCATGGATCGTTGGTGTATCCAGCCGCGTGGGTTCCGTCTGGGCAGGAAGGGTCCGCTTTACCGTTCCTTAGCGTGGAGTAAATTTTGTCGATTGAATTCAGAGACCAGCTGATCAGATCCATTTTCAGAGTGCAAAAGCAGTAGTTACAGCAGGTTGAAAAGTGCAGGCTCTGGGGTAGACAGGACAAAAGCCTTGGGAGTGCTGATAACAGGAGGAGCGAGAGGAAAAGCGCCTGTCCTCGGCGAGAGTCAAGCAATAAAAAGTCTGGATATCTGTCTCTATATATTTTTTTTTTGCCACATTCTTTTTATTGAGTTTTCAATAGAAGAAAGAAAAATACACAAAAAAAAACAAAATTTACATTCCACTTGAGTTAGCATTTACAAGAATTACAAATTCCTTCAACAGTATTTAAAACTACGCTTACTCTTATACACAGTCTTATTTTTCAGCCCCACTCCCCACCCCCATCCCAAGAACAAGAGTGCCTCTCCTTAAACCTTGACAAAACTATAATTATTTGCTGAACAGACTTCAAAAATAAAATATAGGTCTGATATGCCTTCCAAAAAGTCATATACTGTCTATTCCCCTAGTGGGTCCATATTTTTTACAAAATAGATGAAAGGTTGCCAAATATTTTCAAATTCTTCTTCTTTTTCTTTTAAAATATACGTAATTCTTTCTAAAGGGACACCTGATAACATTTGTTGGAACCATTGGGCTATGGTCGGACTGTAATTGTTTTTCCAGTGTCTGGCAATACAGATTTTTGCATGACTCAAGCTGAGATTTATAAATGTTATTTCCCCTTTGTTATAATTGTGTTTCTTTGGAAATATACCCAATAAAAATAATTTTGGCTCCAGTGAAATCTGCCTTAAAGTAATTTTCTCTATTGTGACTTTCACTTCCTCCCAGAATGTTTGTATATGTTTACACTCCCAAATACAATGGAA
>NC_050529.1:1266309-1267618 GCF_002922805.2 Oryzias melastigma
GTAATGAAACACAGACTGGTGAGATTTATGTCTAATGCTGAGAGCCATGAGACTGACTATGAGTCTGATGATGATGCTGTTGTGCAGCGTAGTACAACCCGACTGAATCCAGACAAACCCAAGCAGTGTGACATTGCAGAGAGTAGGTTAAGCTCAAGTCAGATAAATGCACAGTCAGTGGAAGTCAAGGCAGAATCACTCTCTCCAGATCCTCTGAGTAGAGAGAGCAGATATCCTAGTAGAGAGAGAAGAAGACCGGAGTTTTATGGGGTGGAGAGTGATCAGGCACAGATCAACATTGATTACTGTTATAAAATGGTTTCAAATGTACCTCAAACTTTCACAGAGGCTGTGACTTCATCCAACTCAAAAGAGTGGATGGATGCGATGGATGAGGAGATGAAATCATTGAGGGTAGCACACTTTACATTTCGATGGAATTTGTGAAGTACAGATTTTAAATCTGCATGGTTGAAGTCTCCAGCCGCAATAAAAACACTGTCCGGATGTGCTAACAGGCTGTTGTTAATACTGCTGCTCACTTGTGCTAACGCTTCCTTGGCGTTAGCATCTGGTGGGATGTAAACAACGCAGATGTAAACGCCAGAGAATTCCCGAGGGAGATAGAATGGACGGCACTTTAACAACAATAGTTCTGCCTCTGCACAGCATAGTTTCTCCATTACCGTGACATTTGTGCACCATGAATCGTTAATATGAATGCACGATCCCCCGCCGGTCTTCTTACCAGAGTCCGCAGTCCTGTCGGCTCGGTAGGCGGTGCGGCCCGCTAGCTCAATAGCCGCGTCGGGAATGGAGCTGTCCAGCCAGGTTTCAGTGAAGATCATGCACGAGCAGGTGTTAAAAGTCCGTCGAATGGCGATCTGCAGTCGTATTTCAACAAGTTTGTGACGGATTGAACGAGTGTTGGAGAGAAATAAAGTCGGGAGTGGTGGTTTAAAGGGGCTAGCCCTTAGCCGGGCCCACACGCCCCCCCGCGTGCCTCTCTTCTGCCTCCGCTCACAGCGCTTCCTCCGCCGGCCTGCTGCTGCGGGTAACCCCGGGGGTTGATTTACGATCTCCGGGGGGATGAGATACTTGGGTGTCAGCTGAAGAACTCCATAGCGCAGTTGCAGTAGCTCATCTCTCCTACACTGAAATGTGCCAAGACTGTGTGAAATAATACACAACACCACAAAAAGTGTGAAGGAGTAGGAGTAAGAGCTCCGGGCCGCTGCGTCTGAGCGCGCCGCCATCTCATCTCAGGTTGGTGTCTCAAAACAGTCAAAAAAAGCTGCTTTATTAAATT
>NC_050529.1:1267718-1269984 GCF_002922805.2 Oryzias melastigma
GCTGGAGAGGCTCAACGAGGGAAAGGCTGCTGGACCCGATGGCATTAGGCTATATAACTCCTCCATGTGTAAAAGGTGAAAAGAAAACACCTTGGTGCTTTTTCTTAGGCTCTTTTTACATCTTTGTACATGTGTGTATATAGTCTTTTTCTGCTGCTATGTGTGTACATTTGTTTATATTTATTCTGCTGCCATGACTACTTACATAAGTTAGTTACTTTTTATTGATCATTTGAATTTTGTATTGATCTTTTAGCTGTTTACTGGTGTTTTGTGCTTTTTATTATTATTTATTGCTGCTTCTACAACTGAATTTCCCTGCGGGGATGAATAAAGTTGATCTTATCTTACAAACTAACGCTGAACCCCATGCTGAGTTACACCACAGTGATGTCACCAGTGTGCCCTGGTTGTGCTTTTAACATCACTCTGTTGAATAAATAAAACAACTTAATACAAGAATAAAACAAGCAAAGTTAGACATTTTTACAACAGTGACCAAAGTTCTACATATACACGCATTTTATGGAAAAACTGCAATTTTCGTAAGCGTAGAAGCTCCCATTTTGAAGTTGAGGACACACCACTGGGTGTGCTAAAGAAGAATACATTCATACTAATGTAGAAATATTTTTTGACTTGTGTAGGTTGAAGTTCTATGTCAACAAGAGCATTTACTATGACTGATAAATCTGCCATTTTAAAAAAGGGCAGCCATCTTGGAATTTTTTGCTGGATATAATTTTCTTCAAACATATGTCCTAAATATCATTAGTGCCAATTTTGGTGCTTGTATCACTAAGTGAAAGATTCTTGTGAAAATTTGAGTTAATCTGTCCCACTGTAAACCATAGAGAGAGTTAAACACAAGCAGAATTTTTGTAAAGTCAATTCTGATCAACAAAAAGCAGAGATGAACGCATGAGCAAGTCTCCTTGATTTCCAACTTGACTTGTAGGTTTTAACTCTGAATGTGACTAACTTTTTAACTTGTCCTGTTAAACAGCTGAGCAAAAGATCACAAAAACCATCACCACTCGAGCCAACCAAAAGCCTCCTCAAAGCTTGACAGATGTCCACAGACTCTGGAGGAAACGGAACGCCGCTTTCAGAGCTGGAGACGAGGCTGGTCTGAGAACAGCCAGGCCAACCTGTCACACGCCATCAGGGTGACCAAGAGGAGTACTCCAGGAGGACAGCTTCAGGGACAGCAGAGACACCAGGAACCTGTGGCGGGGGATTCAGACTATACAGACCTGCGATTACTCCACCCATCTACTCCACCAACTAAAGGTCTTTTTTGATCGCTTTGAAGCAGACAACCACACTCCAGCACAAAAAACTCCTCCTCCTTCTCCCGACGACCTGGTGCTGATGCTATCACCTGACAGCGTGATAAAGGTCTCTTGCGTTGAACACATATAGGGAGTTATGGATCTTCTGACACACGAGGTGTATATTTATTTAAGCCCCGTTTGTAATTTAGGCTAAACTTTATTTATTTTAAATATATTTATAGAGAATGCAGAGTGCACAGAGACCCCCGCCCCAGACGAGCAACCCAGCAACACTCAAGAGTTCTGGATATTCCCCCACCCCAACCCCAGGCACAAGCCAGCAAGGGAGACCCGCCCCATACGCAGTTATTACATAAATCTTATGCAATTGTGTGAGTTTTGTGTGAGAATTCCATGACCATTCCACATATGTCTACGTATCTCTGATAGACTTTTCTTGCATGTACCACCGATGTATAACTTTTATATTGTGTATATGACACACATATCACTTAAACATTACTTTGGTGATGTAAGAATCACGAATGAACTGCATGTAAACAGTGCAATCATCACGCATGGATCTGGCACGGCAGGCCGGTTGTGACGGGCGAGGATGTGACCCGAGTTAGACCCTTTTCACAGATCTCCCCAGCTGCGGCTCCCGCCCGGGGGGACCCATCAAGACAGGTTCCTGCAGACCAGGGGGATTTGAGGTTTTAATTAAAACAAAGCATTGCAAGGGCCTGTGGCGGGATCTGTCCATAGTGCCAATGCAATGTGATTTCTGATTGTCAAAATGAAGAAATTAAAAATTAACCTAAAATTTCACATAAAGACCACAACTTTACTTACTTTTTCAACATGTATTTACATATGACCAATTTTCCTCTGTAATATTTGATTAAAATATACATAGCAGCAAAATGACACTGCGTTAAGAAACATAAAACTGATTAAATGTGTAATTTTACTTAAGAAAGGAATAA
>NC_050529.1:1270084-1271538 GCF_002922805.2 Oryzias melastigma
AACTCAGAGTTCCAACAAAACCTGCTTCTTGAAACGGGCCCCTGTACATTCAGTTTGAGTGTTTATTCTCTGTTGCCTCTCTGTGTTTGACCCCAACTTGTTTTATTTGCCTTCTAACCCACTGAATGCTTTGACCGTGGTCAGTGTCCTGACTACGCCTTGTCTTGTGTTTATCTGCTCTTTTTTTCTCATTAAACTGTTAAATATGGATCCAAACAACTTGGCCTCTTCATCACTATACACAAAACACATTTCAGTTCCTGTTTTAATTATAAATACTATCTATTAGAGATGTCTTACCTTCTAGATTTTTGCTTTTTAATTACAATCTTTCTATAAATTATTCAAATTTCTTACAGGTATTTTAACCAAATATACATTGTTTTTATATTATGTTTTGACCATGAAAACGTCTTTGTGTAAAGAAAAATCTCCAAACAAAATTACTATTATCAGAAAAAGGAAAGTTTAATCCATAACTAAAAATTAAATTACAGCCATGTTTTCATCTTCTGACACAGTCTGCTGACAACGCAAACCAATCCATTCATCCATTTGCTAAACCCGTTATATCCCTCTGTGCCACCAGGCAGATCACACATTTTCACTAAGGAAAGTGCAGGCTCACCGAGAGCAAACTTCTATCCCTGTGGAACACCACAGAGTAAACCTGGGAATATGAAAGGAACATTATCAGCGAGAATGTAGTGGTTTATATGGTCAAACTAAACTACAAATACATGTTCTCTCATTTTCAAATTGGATGGATTTTCCATCAGTAAAGGAAGTGTGCCCCCCTCTGGATGAACTGCTGTAATGCAGACATTTACTCGTTTAAGAGATGTGGTTGATATGATCTCTACCAGATTCACTGTTTAGGGAACAGCACCTTGTATCATGTATGAGCTGAAACCACCAAACCACCAAAGTGTCAAGAGAAAAATTGTGGGAAATTTGATAGCAGAATTTGGGGTGTTGTTTGCAAAGCAACAAAGTCAAATATTAACACCAGTAATTTTGGTTATTTAGTCTTCATTAGAAGAAAAATAAAGGTTTACATTTTTTAAATTAATATTGTTACCTTTTAATTTGTGTATGCATAAAATTACATTCACTTACTGAATATTTGGTCAGCAAGCTGAATATTTAATTTGAAGTCAGTTTTAATGTATAATTATAAATGTAGTTTTCAAACTAAATATTTAGTTTGTAAACTGATTATTTAATTTTGTAAAATAAAACTTTTAGTTTGAAAATTAAATATTTATTAAATATTCATTTTCCAAACTAAATATTTAGGCTTTGCAACTAAATATGTATTTGTTAAATAAATATTAAAGTTCAAATTTGATATTTATATTTGAGGTAAATATTTAGCTTGGTAACTAAATATTTAGCTCAAGACTAAATCTTCTTCTTTTCCTTTTGGCTTTTCCCTTCAGGGGTCGCCACAG
>NC_050529.1:1275623-1294238 GCF_002922805.2 Oryzias melastigma
ACTTGTAGTCGCCTACAATCTCCACCTCATCGCCTCTGATGGTCACAGATTGTGGTTGTGGGCTGGACTTCCTGAAGTCGATGACCAGCTCCTTGGTCTTTGAGGTGTTAAGCTGGAGATGGTTTATCTGACTCCAGGAGACAAAGTCACTGATTACACTCCTGTACTCGTCCTCCCCGTCGTCCCTGATACACCCCACAATGGCTGTGTCGTCAGCAAACTTCTGTATGTGACACAGCTCTGAGGTGTAGCAGAAGTCTGAGGTGTAGAGGGTGAAGAGAAGGGGGGCCAGCACCATCCCCTGGGGTGCTCCTGTGCTGCTGATGATGGTGTCTGAGGTGATGCCCTGTAGTCTGACGTACTGCGGTCTCTCCGTGAAGTAGTCAGCGATCCAGGACACCAAGCAGGGCTCCACTTGCATCTCCCTCAGTTTGTCCAGTAGCATCGGTGGCTGGATCGTGTTGAAGGCACTAGAGAAGTCCAAGAAGAGGATCCTCACTGTGCCACTCCCCTGATCCAGATGAGCTTGGACTCGGTGCAGGAGGTAGAGCAGGGGTCCCCAACTGGCGAACCGCGGTCCGGGCCTGGACCCCGGGACCCTTTTATTTGGACCGCCAAACATTTTTAATAAAAAAGTACGATTTTTCATTCATCTTTACACAGCGATTTTTGAACAGGCGCGCGCGAGGACAGCTACATTCAGACCGGGGTCCTTCAACCGGCAAAAGCTCAAAGCGGTGTGCTAATGTTTACGTAGTTGGGACGTAAAGTTATCTGGAATGTGCGTGAACAATAGCTAAAATGAGAAAAGTTGACTGAAAATCGTGTCTTTGGAGATGAGTGGACCGAAGCTTTCGCATTTATTTACCAGCAGTGAGTTCTACAAAGCCGGTTTGTATTATAAGCATGGAGTCAGCTGGTTTTGTTAAGAACGCTGATATCAAGCGGCGCTACGAGGCAAAACAAAACTTCTGACACAAATTACCCGACAAAATGAGTGACGTGGTCACGGAAAATATACGAACTGAAAGTACAGTGCGAGTGTACAACACACAGACGGTAACAGCACAACAACGAGCTCACGAGTGATCACTACGAGAGGAATGGATTTGGGCAAGAACTAAAGTCACTCCAAAATGATTAAAGTGTGTATGGAGGCAAAGACAGAAACAATATTACAAGGAAAAGAGGGACAGAAGCTTCAAGAAAAGCTCCGACAGATTCCCCTGTCGTCAACAAGAACCGAGCTGCTTTCCATGGATGTGCAGGGCTATGGAGCTACACTGGTGCCAATATTATTTGAAACCAATTAAAACAAATTTATATATAAAAAAATGATGTTTGGCAAAAAACAAAAATTAAATGTCAGAAAATTATTTTCATTCTAAAATGAACTTAATTTCAACTTCAAATATACAATTTTTAAGGTTTCAAAACTAAACATTTTTATTCCTTTTTATTTTTATTTATTTTTTTAGATTCAACTCTATTTTTTTTGTGTGTTAGTTTTCGAATATAAAAATTTCAGTTTCAAAACTTTTTGCCTTTTTCTTGTGGGGCTAACACTAAGGACCAAACCAAATGGATGAGTGTGGTAACTTCAGTCCTGGTGCATTCACTGACTCTGCTAGAACAGAGTTTTGGACACGGTTTGTACGGGATAAAACTCTGATCTTTACATCCGTCTTGGGACAACTTTAGAACATGATAATACAGACAGTCATTGAAAACACTGGGCTTGAAGTTAGCACTCTCTTTGATTTTTGATGGGCCCTTTGTGTTAGCCCCGCCACAAAAAGGCCAAAAGTTTTGAAACTGAAATTTTTATATTCGAAAAAGAAAAAAAGAAGAGTTTAAATTGGAAAAAATATTGAAACTGAATAAATCTAAAAAAGAAAACATTTGAAGTTGAAAATAATTAAGTGTGTTTAAGAACAGTAAAAAATTTCTGACATTGTAACTTTTTTTTGGCCAAACACCAATATTTTTTCAATTTGTTTTATTTGGGTTTGAAATAACATTGGCCCCAATTTAGCTCCATACAGTTCCAGCTAGACACCACCATTCAAAGTGCCATCTACGTCTCTTTAAGTCTGTTTTGTAGTTTACCTTTATGTTAATAATGTTTTTTGCACTTATGAAAGTTATTACTTTAATGTTCAATATGTAGCATTATTTGCAACGTACTTCTAAGGGTTGTAAAACAGAAAATTAACATTTGCACAAGAAAATTGATTCATTATGAATGCTTTTAGAGGTACATTCTTGTTACCTGTTGCACTTTAAGTGACAGACAGCAGAATGTTAAAGTTTGTGAAAGAGCACACATATTGCACTTTAAGCAAGCAAGTTTATGTGCAATATTTTTTTTAACTGTACAATGTATGTATGTATTTTTGTACATAAAGGAATTAGAGAAATACTTGTTGGGACAATAAGCTAAAAGAGTTCTTTGCAAATTTAACTACACGTTGTAATTAAATAAAAGAACAGAAAAGGGAAATATTGACTGAATGTTTTTGCATGTTCGGACCCCGGTCTACCAAGCTGACAAAGTTACTGGACCTCTCGCCGAATTAGTTGGAGACCCCTGAGGTAGAGGATGGCATCATCCACCCCCACACCTGCTCGGTAGGCAAACTGCAGGGGGTCCTGAGCCTGTTGCACCTGAGGCTTGAGGAGGTTGAGGAAGAGCCGCTCCAGAGTCTTCATCAGCTGGGATGTGAGCGCCACCGGTCTGTAGTCGTTCAGCTCACCAGGACGGCTTTTCTTGGGAACTGGAACGATGCACGATGTTTTCCACATGGAGGGCACCCTTCCCAGCTGCAGACTCAGATTGTAGACATGCTGGAGTGGCTCCCCAAGTTCAGCAGCACATGTCTTGAGGAGACGGGGGGCACTCTATCAGGGCCGGCTGCTTTCCTTGGGTGAAGCTTCTTCAGTTCTCCCCTCACCTGATCAGCTGCTATTTGGGGGAGATGTTGAGAAGGGGGGAGGGGTGGTGGAGGCTGCACAGGGGATGAAGTCAGTGAAGGTGAGTCCTGTGGTGGGGGAGGGGGGACAGTGGGCTGGTCATAACGATTAAAAAACTTGTTCAGCCTGTTAGCTTCCTCCACTGTCCCCCCCGCTGTTGTCGCTTTGGTTCTGAAGCCTGTGATGGTGTTGACACCGTCCCAGACCTCCCTCATACGGTTCTCACCCAGTTTCTTCTCCACCTTCCTCCTGAAGGTGTCCTTCCCCTCTTTCAGGCGATGTTTCACCTCCGTCTGTGCTGATAGCATAGCCTCTTTGTCCCTCTTCATGAAAGCCACCTTCTTCCTGTTGCGAGCCACTTTCACCTCTTGTGTTACCCAAGGCTTGTTATTGGGGTAACAGCGTACAGTCTTTTGCGGGGAGACTACATCCAAACAGAAGTTTAGGTAACCTGTCAGGCAGTGAGTCTGCTCCTCCAGGTCCTCACCGTGTTGTTTTAGCAGTACATCCCAGTCAGTGGTGTCAAAGCAGTCCTTCAGAGCATCTTCAGCCTCAGGTGACCACTTCCTGATGGAGCGTGTTGTGGCTGACATCCTTTTGACCAGGGGGGTGTACTGTGGCTGCAGGAACACAAGGTTGTGATCGGACTTTCCAAGTGGGGGGAGGGGGGTGGCTGTGTAGGCGTCCTTCTCGTTGCTGTACATCAGGTCTATTGTCCTATTGTTCTTCGTGGGGCAGTCTACAGCCTGGTGGAAAAAGGCCAAGATGGAGTCCAGGGAAGCATGATTAAAGTCCCCAGATATGACCATAAATGCCTTGGGATGCTTTGTCTGTAGCCTTGCTGTTACTGAGTGGATCTTCTCACAGGCTACAGACGCGTCCGCGCTCGGCGGGATGTAAACACAAAGCACGATCACGTGACTCAGCTCCCTCGGCATGTAATATGGCCGCATGCTAACGGCTAACAGTTCCAAGTCCCGACAACACAGTACCTTTTTCACGGAGACATGTTTCGCTTTGCAGCCCCTGTATTTTCCCCTCAGCTCGGCTGGAACGTTGTGCTGCTTCCCGACATTGGTTTTCAGCGCAAAAAGTTCTTCTCTTGAATAAACAAGACGGCGATCGCATGGTGGTGCCAAGTTATTTAAAAAAGTATCCATAGGATATGTAATAAAAAGTGCATAGAAAAAAGAAAACACTAATATAAAATATAACTACAAAGGCATGCAGGTACGGGAGACACTGATAAGGCAGCCGTCTCCTACAGCGCCGGAAGTAGACATGTAAACATGTTCACGTCTCCATTAGAGATCTGTGCATGCCCCATCTTGGAGTTAGCAACAGCTAGCTTGTCAAAGTAGCAAACTCACATCGTCAGAGACATATGACTGAAAAAAATGACATAACTGATTCTTACCTGGAACGGATTTATTATCATGTCTCTGATTTTCCTTTTACGGTCACAAAACAATAACAAAATGATCCCTTTCCATTAACGAAAAACAGCTACAGCGCTAGCAGTGCAGCAGATTTTCACAATAAGAATCTGTGCAAACTACTTCCATGTGTCATTCATTCATTCGTGATCAATTTTAAAACATTACTGATTTCGCCATGACGAAGATTGCTCCAGGCCAGAGCAATAGAGCAGCGATGATGAGAGTTAGGCCCGCCCACTAAGTTTGACGGCAGGGTTTGACAGATTGCATTTGAATGGTATGTCCACTTCCTGTTTCGTGAAATGTGTCATTAAATCATGAAATAAATATATTATGAAATGTTAAAAAGTGTTTTTTATTGGCCGTTTTAAAATTTTTAATGCTACATTTATTTCAACATTTATTTATTCATTCAAACTTTTAATTATTTAATGCCACTTTTAAATAATTGACACATTTATTTCACATTAAATTTATTTCAATTTGGCTCTTTTCTACCACACGGGCAATAAAATATCTAAATATATTATGAAATGTTAAAAAGTGCTTTTTAATGACTATTTTAATAGTTTAATGCCACGTTTATTTCAACATTTTTTTAATAATAATAATAATAATAATAATGGATTAGATTTATCTGCGCTTTTCCAGACGCTCAAAGCGCTTACATTGTATATCCATTATTCATTCAGACCTCATTCATACTTGGTGATGGTAAGCTACTACTGTAGCCACAGCTGCCCTGGGGCAGGCTGACAGAGGCGTGGCTGCCAGTACGCGCCTACGGCCCCTCTGACCATCACTGGAGCATTCATACGCATTCACACACCAGTGGAGGCACACTGGAGGCAAGTTGGGTTAAGTGCCTTGCCCAGGGACACAACAACACTTGGCTGGCGGGAGCCGGAATCGAACCGCCTATCCTTCGATCATTGGCCGACCCGCTCTACCACCTGAGCCACTGTCGCCCTTTCAACTTTTTATTTAATGCCACTTTTAAAAAATTAATGACACATTTATTTCATATTAAATTTATTTATTTCAATTTGGCTCTTTTGACCCACACTGGGCAATGAAATAAATATGTCATGAAATACTTAAATGTGTTATTTTAATGCCACATTAATTTCAACATTTATTTAAACTTTTTGTATATTTAATGCCACTTTTACATAATTAATGACACATTTATTTCATATTAAATTTATTTATTTCAATTTGGCTCTTTTGACCCACACTGGGCAATGAAATAAATATGTCATGAAATACTTAAATGTGTTATTTTAATGCCACATTTATTTCAACATTTATTTATTTAAACTTTTTGTATATTTAATGCCACTTTTACATAATTAATGACACATTTATTTCATATTAAATTTATTTCAATTTGGCTATTTTAACCTACAAGTATCAGGATTACGTGGGTGGGTCCCAAAAACAGACTGATCAGAACTGGCAAATATTAATTTATTCAATAAAGTGCAGTAGGCCAGGGCTCCTCGGTCCACCGAGAGGGGGAAGGGGTCAGGCACACTAGGGCAGAGGAGCAGAGTTATTATTCAGTTCCAAAGGAGCTTTCAAAAGACTCTTATTGGCACTCACTCTGTAGTGGAGAAGGTGAAGCACAGAATTCCACTTGTGAGCTTGAGGACATCAGGAAGGGAGAAGGGAAGAGAGAGAGAGACCACAGGGCAACAGCACCAGATCCAGGAAATAAATCCAAGTCTGTCCTGACAAAGTTCATGAAGGCAGAGGGCACAGAGGGCACAGAGGGCACAGAGGGCACAGAGGGCACAGAGGGCACAGAGGGCACAGAGGGCACAGAGGGCACAGAGGGCAGCAGCTTTGGCAGGCTGGAGTCCCATGAAGGCAGGAGATCTTCGGGCACAGCTCAGCAGGGCAGCTCCTGCTATAAAGGCAGCCACACAGGTGATGTCAATAAGGCAGATTACCTGTGAGGCTGAGGCATGGCCATGACAACAAGGGCCAATGAAATAAATAAATATGTCATTAAATATTTAAATGTTCCATTTTAATATTTTAATGCCACATTTATTTCAACATTTGTTTATTGATTTCAGCATTTATTTATTTATTACCACTTTTTTTTAATAATTTGTGCCACATTTATTTATTTATTTAATGGTGAATATAATTATTTCAATTTGGCTCTTTCCAGACTCCATATTAATTGACCCATCTTCAATTCATATTTCTTTCTTCATGTAATAGATTTATTCATCTATGACTATAGTTTGTTATTAAATCTATTAAGTCTGAGATGTGGACTGTAGTCATTTCTGAACATTCGGATTGGTTACAGTATGATGACGTCATTCAAGCTCTCAACAATTTCAGCCAAAATAATATGTTTTCATTTGTATTTCCTTTTTCATTGGTATGTATAGAATTAAAGCAGTTAAGAAACATTTCAAGCATCACATTGAAATCCAGTTTAACATTTTTTTAACGTTTCTTCTTAAAAACGTTTTGTCACGTGACCAGGAAGTAAACAGCTCGTGGTGTTAGCTAGCATGCTAGTACCGTTACTTGTTGCTGAGAGGACTTTGGTGCTTCGTCGGGACGTTCGTGAGGTTCGTGGACAGAAAGGACGATACGTGGTTCGGTTCCGAACAATCCTCTTTAGCTAAAGTCGTAAATGAGTGAATGCGTGTTGAACGTAAAGACAACGTGGCTGTGATTGTGAGACTAGCAGATGATCGGAGCTGCTGCTGTTCAGAGGACTTTGGTGTTTGTTGGAGCTGAAGATCTTCTGCAGCTGCAGGAACCATGTCTTCCCTTCAGTCTCTGAGAGAGTTGATCAGCGAGCGACTCGCTGCTGCTGCTGAAGAAATCTTCAGACTCTGTGAAGGAACCATCGTCCAGTACGAGCAGGAGCTCTGTCGTCAGCGCAGACTGCTGGATATCTGCTGGAAACCACAGCTTCAGCTCCACCACATAGGTATGTTCACACACTGACATTTACAAGTTGTTTGGAGTTCTTCTTCAACGAGTACTACTCCTAAAAATATGAAGTACTTTGACTGTCTAGTTTGTGACAAATCTCCTCAAACGGTCATTTTGACAACAGTTCTGGAATATTCCCACTGAAAATAGGAAGCCTTCTTGTTGGATTGTTTTAGTAGAAACACATCAACTCAGAGCTTCATATGGTTGTAATTCTGTAAATGTTCTTTGATGTTTTTACTGTCTGCTCGGCTATTTGACAAATCAACATGTGAGAAACCAGAAATGAGTGGAAGTAAGACATCTTACATCCACAGATTGATTTGAAATAAAACCTGTTTGTACAAATAATAGAACTAAGATGAAATACGACTTATTCGATCACAATGAAGGTTGATCCAAATGGTGTTCTGAAAACCTCATTCTAGCATTTACAAAGAACCAGATTTAGTGTGTGGGAGGACTTTATTAGATGTATCTGCTCGCTACGTTTAAGCAAAGCTTTTCTGCTATTTCTCTAAAACTGGACAGTAAAAATACTTGATATTTTCAGGAGCAGTACTCTTTGAAGTACTAAACAGGTCTGTGAAGGAATGATGATGTAATAAAAGGAGGATCAGGAATGAATCCCAGCAAAAACCAGCTAACTGATGTCCAAATAAACCTTTTCTGGTTTTTAGATGCAGATTTCTCCAATACGATACAGCAGAAATACTTGATATTTTCAGTGGTAGTACTCTTTGAAGTACTTGGTAGGTATGTGAAGGAGTGGTCATGTACTAAATTGATGATAAGGATTTATTCACAGACTGTAAGCTTAATGATGTTGGACATTTTCTGATAATGAATAAGTTTACTAAAAACATGAAGCAAAAACACTTGATATTTTCAGAGGAATACATAAATACATTTGAGAGGTAGTACTCAATGAAGTAATATTCTAAATGAAGAGCACTCTGATTGGAGGAGAAGGTTTGACTCAAAGTCCAGACCAGGAAATGAGCTCATTTGGGTTTTTGTGTTTCCTTTTCTTAGTGAACATTTCCAAACGCTCACAGTCAATTTCTCCTGTTAACAAACGCTCCAAAATCCAGGGTCACGGGGTCACAGGCTTCTCCATCATCTGCATCATTTCCAGAGCGTTTCCAGGTCAACATTTTTGAGGGTTTTTGTCTCTTTAAAGACGTTTTTCCTGTGAACTTTCTGGTTAAGTTCAGCAGAAACATGAAGCTCCAAACAGAAACATCACTGTTGTTTTGGATCATTCAACAACAAATCCTAAAAATGTTTTCCTCTTTTTTGATCCTCAAAGATCTGCAACACTTCCCCATTCCATTTTGGTGTCAAAAGTCTCTTTTTTTGGTGTTCAAATCCTCTGATTGATGTTGATTCCAGAATCTCTTCACTGCTGTGCAGCTGCATATCAGCTCCAGGCTCTTTCTCTGCTTCAGAATCTGCCAGCGCCGTCCGGCGCCGGCAGCCGAGTCCGCACAAAGGGTTTTTACTCCCTCCCGGGGCCGTGAGGCCGGCGGGGGGGGGCCCGCGCAGGGCGCAGGAGGACCCCGCCGGCCGTCTGGAAAGAGGACCCGCGCGGGGGTTGGTTGCGCGCGGGCGAGGGAGGCCGAGAGGGCGGCGGGGGAGCGAGTCCACCCGTCGCCGCAGCAGCAGCAGACCCGGGCTGGGGGGCTCCGTCTTCCTCGGCCCTGGAGGAGGATGACAAAGGACGCTCCGCGGCAGCGGTGGCGCCTTTCCTTTTCCGGTAATGATCCTTCCGCAGGTTCACCTACGGAAACCTTGTTTTACTTTGACTTCCTCTAAATAGTCAAGTTTGGTCGTCTTCTCCTCGCCGTCGCTGTATGAGCTTTCACCATCGTCATCCGAAGCCAATGTATCCTCAGATGAGGAAACCTCCGGTTCAAACTGGTAGGGCTGTACACCCTCCGAACCCTGTGTCGTTAAAATTCCCGCGTTTGATGAAGGCTCATCACCTTCATCCAAAGAAATATCCGCTAAATCCTGGTCTACGTCGCTTCCCAAACCGTCCGCCATTGTTGTTTACACTCTGGGATCCCTGTAGTGACGTCACGCGCAGCCCCCGCCCATCACCACCTATCGCCCAAATTTAAAGCTGTGCACCACCATAAAATGATCAATAAAATCGCCCTGGATCATTTTAAGTGAATATTTTTATCAGATTCGTTTTCCAAGTTCCAATGACTTTCTAAATGAAAAAAAAAAAAATTGCCACTGCACGAGGCCTTTAACTATTTGTTAAAAATATATATTTTTATTTTCTTAAACATGTTTTCAAGCATTTATAACACAATATGTTATTTTACCACCCTTTTCAAAATCCAAATAAAACTAACAATAAATATGAATGTGTCTTTGCATCAAAGTTTCCTGCACTTATCTTAGATAATTAACACTTCAGTCACATGCTCCACGTGTGTACCGCTAGCATACTCACCTGTTGGATCAATAACGGCGTTGGATGTCTCATTTGGACGGTCAGACGATTGTTAAAAGGTCTTCACGACTCATTGATGAAGTCTGCTCCAATTGACTACCCGTCATCTGTCAATCAAACCCCCCAGACGGTCGACGTCAGACCCACAAACGCTTATTGAGCCATCTGATTGGTCAATTTATAACTCTAATAACTTGTGATAATGGAAAAAAATCTTTAAAAAAAATTACGATTAGAACAAAGAAGTTAATCAGAAAGCAGCAGAGGAAGAATGATTATTCTGACAGAAAATGACTGAGAAATAACTGTCTGTTTCTCAATGTAAGTCAATGGGACTTTGGCCTTTTTGCAACCCAGTGGTACTTCCTATATGGAACACAGAAGTAGGGGGGCTTGCTCAGTCCAGTTTTTTCTTCATTCAGTCAATGGGGTTAACCCTGGTTTGAGTGAGGTGGAGCTTTTCTGGAGAGCTAATAGGAGGAGTTTTTCTGGATGACATCACTGCTCCACATTAGCATACTGAAACACTAGCTAACTAGTTGGCGGTAAGTTCTTCACTCGTTCACTAGTGACTTTTATAAGAATGCACTAGTGAACTAGTAAGAAGATATTGTGCTCACTAGTTAACTAGTGACATTTGTATCTGTCACTAGTTAACTAGTAAGACTTAAATGCATCTCACTAGTCAACTAGTTTGCATATTGCATGTCAGTAGTAAACTAGTGCGATATTTTGGTCACTTTGGTGAGCTTTACAGGTGCCTTACTAGTGAACTTAGAGAACATTTACATGTGACTAGTTCACTAGTGGCCTTTTGAGAGTGTCACTATCTAACTAGTAAGCAAAAATATGGTCCACTAGTAACCCAGTGCGAATTTTTAGACATTACTAGTTAACTAGTAAGCATAAAAATGTTCCATTGGTAAACTAGTTGTACTTTTGGCATTACTAGTTAGGCTTAATACAACCTGAAGGATATCTATTAAATGATAAATCGGCTTGCCATAAAAAGGCGCCTGAGAAGAAGGTGAACTCTGAAACTTTACAAGAACAGGAAGTCGGGGTTTGTCCTCAACTTTCAGTTGAATTTTAATATACCTCTCCCCCTTATTATGATCAGTGCCATTATGTCTTTAATCATATGTTTAACATCTGTCAGAGGAAAACAGATCAAATATAGCTGCTGGGTTATAGCGCATTACCTATTTTCTGTCTGCGCTGGCTTAGGTAGATGCCTTGAACCCACCCTTTCCCCGCGATACTTCATGATAGCGCACAGTTCAAAAAGCTAACCAGCATGCGTCCACCTTGGTGTTACGTCCCTCCTTGGGGAGGAGGAAGAAATGTGCAACATAAAGAAATAAGTAAATGACCGGGCAGGGATAAGAATGAGACACAGGTGTTTAATAGAGTGACGGGTGGCAGGAGTCACAACATAAGATTAAACAAACCACAAAAAGCCAAATGAATGAATATTAATAGCAACTTAGGTTCTCAGGCTTTACAGCAACACCAAACAGTCAAACATAAGTATCACTCCAAAGCAAACTAAAGAAATCACCAGAGCAAAATTAACAAATACAACAAACTAAAGAGGGGGAAACCAGGAGCTAGCAGGCTTGGGCCAGGCAGACAGCAGGGGCAGGCTGAGAAACTAATTCCCCACTCAGGAATTCAGCCGCCACTGGAGCAGAGCTTCCTGGGTTCTTTTAAGCTTCCCTCCCAGCTCAGGGATTGGTTGAGAGGGTGCCTCAATCAGTTCTGCAGGAAGGGGGCGGAGTCAGCAGCAGTGGAGGAGCTGGACTTCTGCAGGAGCTGCATGGTGAAACGGATAAAACACAAACAAAGCACACACACAAAACACACACGACCAGGGGTCGTAACACTTGGTCATCTCAAACACGCTTACTATGTGCTTATAGAGATGGCACCATTACAGATCTCAGATCACCCAGCAGTGTTGCACTGGGCGGTTTTGTTTCTGAATTTGCTGGTAAAAATTGCCTTAGCATATACTATGTGTTGACACATATTGGGTGACTTTGGAGTTGATTCAGTGTATTTTTTTTTTTTTTTCGGAACAAAGTTTATTAAATGAGAGAAATTGTGTTCTGAAAAAGGAAAAACCAAAATAAATAATAAGACTTCTGGTCCACACAAAAACAGAAAAAAAGAAAGGAATTGAAACCTTGACCAAACATAAAATAAGTTGAGACTGCTGACCCTGCCATGTCAGAATCAGCAGCTCCCTGCTAGAGGCTAAACTCAAGCCCACAAAACAAGACTACCAATGTTGATGGTTCAAACCCAAACCACTAGGATTGTAAGAAAAAATCGACATGGCGATATATCGTTTTGACGATACTTCTATCGATTTAAAATGTTGCCATCGCGATATTTATTATTTATGAGCAACGTAGCAGTGATTAGAGGCATTATGTCTTGTTTTTATTCACTGCATCCATAAACCTCCTCTTTGGTCTTCCTCTAGACCTCTTTCCTGGCAGCTCTAGACTCAGCATCCTTCTACCAATATATTCACTGTCTCTCCTCTGAACATGTCCAAACCATCTCAGTCTGGCCTCTCTGACTTTATCTCCAAAACCTCTAACATGTGCTGTCCCTCTGATGTATTCATTCCTGATCCTATCCATCCTGGTCACTCCCAAAGAGAACCTCAGCATCTTCATCTCTGCTACCTCCAGCTCTGCTTCCTGTCTTTTCTTCAGTCCCACTGTTTCTAGTCCAAACAACATGGCTGGTCTCACCACAGTCTTGTACACCTTTCCTTTCATTTGTGCTGAAACTCTTCTGTCACACATCACACCTGACACTTTTCTCCACCCATTCCAACCTGCTTGCACTCTCCTCTTCACTTCTTTTCCACACTCTCCATTACTCTGTACTGTTGACCCTAAATACTTAAACTCCTCCACCTTCTTTATCTCTTCTCCCTGTAACCTCACTCTTCCACTCTGGTTCCTCTCATTCACACACATGTACTCTGTCTTACTGCGGCTAACCTTCATTCCTCTCCTTTCCAGGGCAAACCTCCACCTCTCTAACTCCACCTCCACCTGTTCCCTGCTCTCACTACAAATCACAATATCATCTGCAAACATCACAGTCCAGAGTATGATAAAGACCAAGTCTTATTATTCATGCCATTTAAACAAAACACTACGTGACAGTATCAACACAGGTCAATACAACAATGAAATTCTCATCCCAAGCATTTCATTGTTGTATTGACCTGTGTTGATACTGCATATAAAAAAAATAAATAAACAAACAAATAAAGATTAATTTCAGGGGGAACTACACAATTTAATCATACTATAAAATTAAGTAAAGTAATGAAGAGAAGTAAAAAAAAAATCTTGCCTCAGGTGGAGGAGTTTAAATATCTTGGGGTCTTGTTCACGAGTGAGGGAAGATCGGACCGTGAGATCGACAGGCGGATTAGAGCTGCGTCCACTGTTAAGCGGTCGCTGTACCGGTCCATTGTGGTGAAAAGAGAGCTGAGGAAAGCTCTCAATTTACCGGTCAGTCTTCGTTCCTGTACTCACCTATGGTCATGAGCTCTGGGTCGTGACCAAAAGAACGAGATCCCCACTACAAACGGCTGAAATTAGTTTTCTCTGCAGGGTGGCCGGGCGCTCCCTTAGAGATAGGGTGAGGAGCTCAGTCACCCGGAGAGAGCTCGGAGTAGAGCCGCTTCTCCTCCGCATCGAGAGGAGCCAGTTGAGGTGGTTCAGGCATCTGATCCGGATGCCTCCTGGACGCCTCCCTGGAGAGGTGTTCCGGGCATGTCCCACTGGGAGGAGCCCCTGGGAAGACCCAGGACACGCTGGAGAGACTATGTTTCTCGGCTTGCCTGGGGACGCCTCGGGGTCCCCCCAGAGGAGCTGGAGGAAGTGGCCGGGGAGAGGGAAGTCTGGGCATCTTTGCTTAGACTGCTGCCCCCGCAACCCGGTCTCGGAAGCGGAGGAAGATGGATGGATGGATATAAAAATGAAGCAAAACCTTCTTCTGGTACAGTAAAAGTACAGTAAATTTACTGAAGATTAAATTTAAAATATATTGTTAGGGGGAAGGATTAAAAATGTTTTTAACTTCTTCTGACTCCATTTCAGACTGCATATTGAGGTGTTTTAATTTATTTATAATGTATTTAAAACATAGTCTTTGTGTATTATTGTTTTCGTTTATGATTGTTTTGTTTTTTATCATTTACTATGTACTGTTCGAAAAAAAAAGACTAACTAACAGTCTTGGGGAAATATCACGATCAATATCGTATTGTGAGGCGTGTATCGGGATACGTATTGTGTCGCCATCCTCTTGCCAATACACACTCCTACAAACCACTGCTGAGGCCTAGCCAGACCAGCACCACCCCACCTGATCTGCCCTGGTGAGGTCTCATCTGTCTTAAAAACTGGACAAGTACTGATCAAGATTTCTGGCCCCACCTGCCAGGTGAGCAGAATGGCAGGTCTGACAGTTTGTGCAGAAATGTTTTGGTTAAGCAAACCAATTGTTTCAGCAGCTGTCTGAGTGGCTGGTCTCAGACCATCTTGGAGGTGAACCTGCTGGATGTGGAGGTCCTGGGCTGGTGTGGTTACACGTGGTCTGCGGTTGTTAAGCCGGTTGGATGTAATGCCATATTCTCTGAAATGCCTTTGGAGACAGCTTATGGTGGAGAAATGAACATTGAATGCAGGAGCAACAGATCTGGTTGACATTCTTGCTGTCAGCAGGACAACTGCACGCTCCCTCAATGCTTGTGACATCTGTGGCTTTTGCTGAGACAAAACTGCACATTTCAGGGTGGCCTTTTATTGTGGGCAGTCTAATGCACACCCGTGCACTAATCATGATGTCAGATCAGCATCTTGATGTGGCACACCTGTGAGGCGGAATGGATCATCTCTGCAAAGCAGAAGTGCTCACTATCACACATTTAGACAGATTTGTGAACAACGTTTGAGAGAAATGGTAATATTGTATACTGTAAGTCCATCTCATGAAAAATAGGAGCAAAAACAAAAGTGTTGCGTTTATTTTTTTGTTGAGTGTATGACAGTAACGCTATTTCTTCTTTGATAATCTGTGTTTCGGGATCTCTTATTCCCGGAACTAGTTGGACAGTGTGATCACCTTCTAGTTTAACTCTGACAGTGAGAGACAGAAAATAAAGTCTTTGACAGCTGCCAGCGCCTCAAAAGATGGGTGTTGATTCAGGCCATTTAAACCAGGCATCGCGTTCCAGAACCATTGTGCGTCCGGTAGCCTACGGCATCTGGTACCGGGTATACTGGCGCACTCCGCATCCCGGTAGAAGATCCGGATGGGAAGGCGTAATCTAATGAGATCATCCAGCTAGTCGCATTTTGACCCGGGACCGCTGCGGGTCAGTATCCAATCCCACAGTGGGGGGGTCTAATGTAGTAGTAGTAACCTTTATTTAACCAGATGAAAACCCGTTGAGATCAGGATCTCTTTTTCAAGGGTGACCTGGCCAAGAGGTCGGCAGCATACGTCTCATAAATAAGGTTACAGTGTATAACAAATAAACAAAGGCTTGACTTTAGGATATTTACAAATAAAATGTGAAATTTAGGTACTGTAAAGGGACAATGTTTTTTTTAATAACATAGTAAGTAACAGCGTAAACAGTTGTTTGGAGAGTGCAAAGATTATATGCAGTTTGATATTTATGAAGTACAGTGATTGTAAGGTGCAATCTTTTTTACAGTGAACATCAGAAACATGAGCAGTTTTGTAGGGATTCTTTGTTCCACAAAAATGATTGGAATAAATCCAATGAGCCAAGATTAGACCGTTTCAGTTCAGTTTGGATGGAGTTCCAGGCAGAGGCAGCAGAAAAACTGAAAGCTTGTTTCCTCAATTCAGACACGGAGAACATGCAGGAGTAAAACTGACTGCTGATTTTTTGTTGAAGAGAACTAAGGTATGAAGAGACCAAACCAAGTAATGCCTTATGGACTAGGGTGATCCAGGGAGTAAACCTTGGTGTGCTCAGAGAGGGCCACTGTGCTCTGGCATACAGTTCACAGTGATGGTGAGACAACTACACCCAGTTACAAACCTCAATGCACAGTGATACACAGTATTGAGCGGTTGAAGACATGTAGATGAAGCATTCATAAAAAGAACATCTGTATAGTCTTATCAGAGGCAGAAATGTGGCTGCTACCACAAACTTTCATGCCTCAAGCAAAAAACAGGATTTATTCCTATAATGTATTTCTAATTGGTTCAGCCAGCTTATCAGATTCTAACGAGAAGTGTACCCCCAAAACGTCGAGTTTCGACACAGAGGGTCCTTTAACTCTACGTCGATACGTCGGGAATGAGAATGTGTTGGTGTGACCGTGCTGGTGCGATGTGGAAACCGTTGTAGATCGGGTTCTCGAACGCGTCGCAGGCGGCCAGTGTGTAAGCGCCTTCTGATGCATGTAAGAATTCTGTTGAGCTGTATCAAAAAAAAAAAAATAACCATTCTAACAAGCAGCTTTTCTGTTTGAAAACAAGACAAGCTCCATTGAAGTTTATCACGGGACTCTGTCTTATCATCAAAGGAGACATCTGCGTCTTATTCAGGCTGGAAGCTGCAAATGTGCAGCTACAGATGAAGTGATAATGAAATTGTGGTTGGTGACTTTACAGATGAGCTGTACAATTCTGTATGATGCGCAATCTGTAATGAGCTTTGAAGCTGTGGAATCTCTCATGGCACCTGCCAGACAGCGCTCAGGGAAGACACTTCCTTCCAAGAAGTACATTTCCAATTGCAAATTTGCAAAAAGCACATTTAAAAAAAAAACGCCATATTGAGGGGTTAAAGTCCAAGTCAACCCACGATTTACAGCTCTTAAAGTCTGAGTTGAGTCTAAAGTCATCAAATGAATGACTCAAGTCTGACTTGAGTCTTTATCATTTGACCCTAGCCCACAACTCTGGGGGCTGAAATAGACTCAAGGATTTTCAAGACCTCGAATGGGATTCTTGGGATTCAGAAAATGGATGTAAGGATAGATGGATTCTTTAAATTTCAAACAGTATGACGTCTGACTGAGGTGTTTTAAATTTTAGTTTGGCACTTAATGATACAAAAAAATATATAACAGAGCTCAAACTTTCTTGTATTTGTGTCTGTGCAGTCCTCCCACAACAATGGGTGATGGAAGAAGAAGGTCTCTGGAACCAAAAGAAGAACTTCAGAGTGGAACAGAATGATCCAGAATCTACAGAGACTAAAGAGGAACCAGAACTTCTACAGAGAGAAAAGAAACAGGAGGATCCAGAACCATTGCAGATTAAAGAGGAGCAGGAGGAACCAGAACCATCACAGATTAAAGAGGAACCAGAACCTCCACAGATTGAAGAGGAGCAGAATGAACCACAGACCATTCGGATTAAAGAGACTTTCACCTTGACGGAGATTCCTACTTTTGAGGAACATGAGAAGATTGAAGCAGATCTAAACAATCAGCAGAGCTTGAATGGAACTGATAGTCAGGATGAAGAAGGAAACCAACATGAAGAATCAACATCAACTCCAGATGAAGAGACAGAGCCACAGAACAGAGATCAGAGGAAGAGAAGAGACAGAAGTCATGTCCAAAGTGTGGTCAGCTCTCATATGTCAGAAAGTCAGTGTGATTCTGATGTTAGAAAAAAGTTCAAGATGAAAACTTTGGTTTGGAAACACAAACAATCGCAAAAAGAAACAAGATTTTCTTCTGCAGGGTCTGTTAAAAAAACAATAATTCCACATGATGTGTTTGTCCAGATGAGATCTGAGTCTGATGAAAGACCATATGTCTGTGAGGAATGTGACAGAAAATTTTGTTATGTATCACAGCTCAAAACACACATGAGAATCCATACAGGAGAAAAACCTTTTACATGTAACGAATGTGACAGAAGTTTTAGTCGCATATCTCATCTCAATTCACACATGAGAATCCATACAGGAGAGAAGCCTTTTCTGTGTAAAGAATGTGACAAACGTTTTAGTCAAATATCTCATCTAAAATCACACATGAGAATTCATGCAGGAGAGAAGCCTTTTCCGTGTGAAGAATGTGATAAAAGTTTTCGTGGGATATATCATCTCAAAAGACACATGAGTATTCATACAGGAGAAAAGCCTTTTTGGTGTAAAGAATGTAACAGAAGTTTTAGTCAAAGATCTAGTCTCAAAACACACATGACAACTCATACAGGAGAGAAGCCTTTTTTGTGTAAACAATGTTATAAAAGTTTTAGTCGCATATCTTTTCTCAATGAACACATGAGAACTCATACAGGAGAGAAGCCTTTTCCGTGTAAAGAATGTGATAAAAGTTTTAGTCAAAGATCTAGTCTCATAAATCACATGAGAACCCATACAGGAGAGAAGCCTTTTCCATGTAAAGAATGTGATAAAAGTTTTAGTCAAATATCTATCTTAAAAAAACACATGAGAACTCATTCAGGAGAGAAGCCTTTTTTAAATTAGGGAAAACTCACAGCAGAGGACTAGGGAAGAAAAGACAATGATGGTTTAACTAGGAAGGTTTAACTATTGTTAAAACATTTCCCTGCCTTAAGAGCCATTTAAAATAAATTTTTGGAAATTGTATTATAATATTCATCCTTTGCCAGAAACAACCCCAAAGCAGTACTTTGATCCATATAGGCATTTCTGGGCAATCCTCCAAAAATCTGACTTCTGCGCACCCCCCCCCC
>NC_050529.1:1294243-1295073 GCF_002922805.2 Oryzias melastigma
CCCTCCAAAACAAGCGTGTTCTCACAAGCTGACATCACAAAGTAAGGACGGCCCCTTTCAGGAAGCGTCTACACTGACAGCACTGCCTCAGGCTAAATGCCTTCAAAATTGTTTCATTTTAGCATCAACTCTGAGAAGAAATGGGCTCCTCTTGTACCTAATCTGCATAGACAGATTAGATCTATATGGATAGTTTCCTCTGAAATGCTTAAGAATGGCATGATGAAGACCCTTAAAATTAGGGGTGTAACGGATCACAAAACTCACGGTTCGGATCGTGTCACGGTTTTAGGGTCACGGTTTGGATCATTTTTCGGATCAGTTGAATGTTAAAAAAAATAAATAAATACGACAACAATCCATCCATCCATTTTCCTGACCGCTTTGTCCCTTTCGGGGTCACGGGGGTCCCGGAGCCTATCTTGGCTACTGAAGGGCGAAGGCGGGGTTCACCCTGGACAGGTCGCCAGTCTGTCTCAGGGCCTCAATCACACACACATCCACTCTCACATTCACACCTAGGGGCAATTTAGAGTCACCAATTAACCTACGAAGCATGTTTTTGGACGGTGGGAGGAAGCCGGAGTCCCCGGTGAAAACCCACGCATGCACGGGGAGAACATGCAAACTCCACACAGAAAGGTCCCAGCCGGGAGTCGAACCGGGGCCTTCTCGCTGTGAGGCAAGAGCGCTAACCACTGCACCACCGTGCAGCCCGCGACAACAACAATATGAAAGCTATTTTTTTGGAAATGCTTCAAATCATATATTCAGTATCAATATAAAAACTTCCCACACACAATATTTATATATGCAACATTAAAACGTTT
>NC_050529.1:1299676-1308877 GCF_002922805.2 Oryzias melastigma
ATTCAGTCTAAAGTAGGGGTCTCAAACTCGCGGCCCCGCCCCTCTTTCACCGCGTGACAGATTCACAGCCTGCCGCTTGTCAAAAAACGTGTTTCTGTCACAACGCCGGGTGTGGGACGAGCTGGATGTCTCTCCCAAGCCCGGGGTTAGAATGAGTGGAAGACACGTATGGAGTTTTATTTATGTCAAAACTCTATGCAGAAATGAAACATCTCTGCACACGCATCAAACATTTATCAGACCCTCGCCAGCACTTTTTCCTCCTCCACAAGCAGAAAAAGTCCTCGCGAGAGAGACTGAATACTTCCGCGTGCGTGAGTCATGCCCGCGCACGAGCAGAATCTTCAAAGGTGCTTCCACACCGGCCGCATGCGGTGCGTTCCTGAACTGTGCGGATTTATAAACATGCGCTCGGCAGGTGGTATCCACACCAGATCACTGCGGTCACGCACGCAGTAGCAGAGAGGAGATTTTTCTTCTATTGTATTTTTAACGTTCATTAGAGCTCCTCTGCATCTACAACAGGGAGAATCTCGGAGCAAAGAGTAAAAACGGTTGAAAATCCCCAAATGTTGCTCCATGTTTTTAGTTGTCACAACTCTGTCCTTTTAAATGTCTGTCTGTCATATTAACCCGACTGGATACAAACTGCAATGATTCATTTCTCTTTTGTGATCATGTTTGAAGCAGACGCCACACACTCAGCTCCCAAATCAGAGTCTCTGATTGGTCGCAGTTCTGAGCTGCTGAGACTGTGCGTTGAAATGTTGAACCGGGTTGAAGATTCAGCACGCGCTCAGTGCGTGCGTAGAGCTCGTGACCAGACTTAAAAACTTGTGTAGCAACACGCGCTCCAGACACAGTGGCCAGAAATTCTGCTCTCAGCTCTGAAATGAAGGAGGAGCTGTTAATACAGACATTTGAAACTGATTAAAAACAGATTTCTCTAGTCCTGAGTTTCTCATTTACCCCCAAGGTCACTACCCTGCAGAAGGATGTAGCTGGACAGATAAGAAACGTGTGAACCCACCTTGCTCTTACCTTATGAGGACACAGAAACCTCCGCCTGAAACATGATTGAATATGCAAATACCTGTAATGCTTATGTCATCTGTCAATAAAACCAGCCTGTTGCTTCCAGACGACAGGATTTTGAAGCACAGGGTTGTGCAGAATCTAATCCTCCTGCGGCAAAGGTGAAACGTACAGACGAGGTTTGTCTGGATCTGTTACCCTCATCTGAACAGCGTTCTTTTCTCCGGACCCACCAGAACTGGGAGTTCTACTTTCTACAATTTGCCACCCAACGTGGGGTGGAGACGCAGGAGAGGGACGGAAATTGATCACGAATCAGAATGAACGGATGAACAGACACGGGTCGCGCAACAAAATAAGAGGTAAGCAGTACCTGTTTCATCGAATCTGCATTGGAGAATCTAAATTATTCCGTGTCTTGAGTCGAAGTAGATTCTGCATTCACAATTTAAAGGGTGATATTGATTAAATGTGAAAGAAGTTTTATGGAAGCCTAGAGTGTGGCAGCTCAAACAGTAATCTGACAAGGTTTCTGTAATAGCTGGGTCGAGGTCCCCGGGGAATTGAGGCTACCCCGAAACTCTTTTGTTGGTACCGGGAACCGGCGGTGTTCCCAAATTCTGTTGTGTTTGAATCTCGAGGACAGGAAGTGTCCTCGAATACTGAATAAATAAAGAACAGGATAAAGATAAGAAGAAAGAAAATATTGTAATGAAGCCCTGTGAGCTATTTAAGATGAGATCAATCTGGATATAGTCCTGTAAATTTTAATATAGCAAGATCAGGTTAGACAAGTCCCTTGAGTTAATGTAGAGAACGAGAGTAAAGGGTCTGCGGTGTTCACCAGCCGCGTCTGAGTGAACAGTTTTTTGTGAGGTTTGCAGGAAATCTGTGACCTGGAGCAGACCTGGTCTAACAGCGGCGTCTGATTAGACAAATACGAGTTTGGCAGCAGCGTCCGACCAAATTCACTTAGCCAGACTTTAAGCTGCGGACTGCTACAGAGAGTAAAAAAAAAAAAGAAAAAAAAAAGAAAGAAAAACTCCCCAACGATGAGCAGTGCCAGACTGCCAGGATGGTAACAGCGGAGGCATGCAGACAGAAGCAGAAGGAGATTCTCCCCAACATTAAAGATAAGTACAGTCCTGATTAGTTACTAAGTTATGATAAGCTCTTGTTATTTTCTTGTTTGTTTCTTTATTTTACCTTCTCTTTTGGTAGTGGAATGCCTAAAAACAAAAAATCAGCTATAAACAACTGTAAAGTTCAATGTGATCTGCCTTTTCAAAAAAAGAGAGAGAGAACTTAAACTCCTTCTTTTCTTTTACTCTTCTCTGCAGTTTTATTAGGAACCAGAGTCGACCTGTCCGAGGACTCCATACTTCCTCCCTACCAACCCAACCCCCAACCCCAACACAGAAGCATTGTGACCCCCCCACCTCCAGATAACAAGCAGCCGGCAGCTCCAGGCAGCGGTGTGCTCGTGAAGCTCTGAGAGCAGAAGGAGGGGCAGAAGCTTCAACCGTTGCCGCATCCGATCATGTGTGTCAGCAGAAGAGCTTTTTCACCCATCGTGACGAGAAGCGAGACCGGACCTGGCCAAAAATCTTCCCCCCACTCTCCAACTCCCTATGGTTGAAGTTGCAGGGCCCCAAGGTGCACCAGCCCATGTGTACCGCCCCTGGAACACTGATGACCTCATGACGCTGCCCTGAATGACGGCCTCCCTACCACATGTGTTCTGTCGGAAGTTAACAGCTGCACCCAGAAAAACTGAGGTGAGCCTGTTGATGACTATCTGGTCCATCTCCAGACTGTGTTTGATGATTTCCTGACACGTCGACACTGGGATCCTCCACCACTGAAGGTCATGCATGACGCACACACACACACGGTCACAGACTGGGAGCTCCCACACACATCCCCCACCACACTGTTACACATGCACGTGTATTCTTATCTTATGGGAGTAATGATCTTGGAAGGAGGTTCACTGAGCAAAAAATATTTAATCACAGCCCTTTTGATTCAATGGGCTGTGACCTCACGCTCACCTTAGGCCTCCAACTCAGTTCGACGCCTGAAGGGATGATGGTCTCCCAAAATTCCAATCTCACTCTCTAGTTGGTGAAACATGTAATTGCCCACCTCCTCTTTTGATTTATCAGTGGTGGATTAACTTTGAGCAATCTTTTAAGCTCTCACACCTGGTAATAGATGTTGATGGTGCTGAAGGATTTGCGTTGCGCCGCCTCTGTCGCTCCCCATGCTGACCACTCCTATGAGGAGATGTTTCTTCTGTGTTTAAGTGATCGTCTGTCCACCTGCAGCCCTAATTGGTCTACACTGTGCTATGTTTTGTCTGTCTTACTAACATCCAGCCAATCTGAGTTTTTTGTGGTCCAGAACAGTGACCCTCGCATGGTGCTGGTTTAATTGCCCTCAGATTTATGGAGAAATTTGGGCCCTTAGGTAACCCAGGCTGCAGACTGGTGCGTCTCTTCCTATTCAGCTTCACAGGACGTTTACGAAACAGCTGTGGTCCACACATCCATCGCTCTCTGAACTGTTGTTTACTTTGAAGCTCCTCATGCTGTGCAGGCTCTGATGACTGTAATGCCACCCGTCCCAGAGCTTAGCGGTGTCCCTGACTCAATGTGGGCTAGCCCCAAATATGATGTTGGTCTCATTAAGAACTGCGAGCCTCTTGTGGTCACTCATAAGTCTCATTACTGTCCTATGCACGCCCAATATCCCCTGAGACCCGAGGTTATTGCAGGCATTCGACCTGTTTGACTCCTTCATGCGAGCAGGCGTCATAGTTTCATTCGATGGTTCTCTCGTTAGCACGCCGTTACCATTTTACCTGTGAGAATTATCCCCTACCTCTGCGCTGGAAGAATGATGTGTTAACTCTGCTGTCCGTCCACGTGCTCCTGCAGTACCTGATCTGTACACACTGCTAGAAAACCTTCCTCTGACCTTCACGTGGTTTTCTATCCTTGACCTCTAAATATGAAGGGAACAAACACACCTTCACGAGGATGGGAGGGATGAAGAGGCCAGCTCATTATAATTTCTCTGTCATTTTTTGTTTTAATTTCTTAAATGTTTTGTTTACTCGTAGTAATAAAGGCAAACTAATACAAATATCTAATTGATTAAAATGGGTTTTGTGAAAAGGGAACCTACTGCCCGGATTTTTGATTTTGATAAGGATATAGATTTAGATATTAAATAATAAACTTAACAATTATTAATGTTTTTAAATGGTTTACATGTGATTTCCATTTAAGTTTATCATCCATCACTAACTTTTTGGACGTTAGTTTGGTCGATTTTGAGTGGTATGTTTTTGTTATTTTATCAGCTGCTAAAATTGTATATATATATTTTTTTATTAATAATATATCACACTCTTAGACTTCTCCAAGGAACATGGATTGCAATACTTTGTTCTCCATTTTAAAATTCTAATCTATAGTGAAGTTATCCATTGTGTTTGTAATTTTAGCTCCAACATTAATAAAAAAAAATGTGTTAAAATGGTCAGTAATTTCTTTCCCATGCATTAAAAAATAATATTGTAATCCTTTCCAATTATTAGAGTTTTGTGTTGTTATGTCTATCCAGTAAAGCCGCAAGACTGTCTGTAAAATTTTAGATTTGATCTTTGAGCTTTATATACACAAGCAGCAACGACATTTCGGTTTCCACTCATTTCAGTTTCAACAGCTACACATTCTAAAACCCCTTCTATTACAACTAGGGATGTCCCGATCAGGTTTTTTTGGGCCCGATATCATTTGATTTTGTGTATCTGCAGATACCGAGTCCCGATCCGATACTTTTATAAGACATTTAAAATATGAATAAATTGAAGAAACAGATTAATGCTGTCCCTTATTTATATTTCATTAACCTTCTTTTATCATTAAAAACTTAAATATAACACTTCCGTGAAGTAGCTTTAATAAACAAGTAAAAATAAAGCAAATATAAAATAGGAAATATATTTTCTTGCTATATAAGTGATAATTAGTCATGTGATAAAGTTTAGTGACTTTAGCTTTAACATCTTTAGAGCTATTGAACATTTTTGACCAAATGTGATTCCTGTCCTCATTTAAAATTCTTAAAAATAAATTATGACTTTGTTTTAGCATAAAATTTGATGAGTGTTCATGAATAGCTCATATCATTATCAATTTTCATTTATTAGTTTTTTGTTTGTTTTTTTCACCATCCATCCATTTTCTTGTCCGCTTCTTCCCTTTCGGGGTTGCGGGGATGCCGGAGCCTAACCCGGCTACTGAAGGGCGAAGGTGGGGTACACCCTGGACAGGTCGCCAGTCTGTCGCAGGGCCACAATCACACACACATTCACTCTAACATTCACACCTAGGGACAATTTAGAGTCACCAATCAACCTATGAAGCATGTTTTTGGATGGTGGGAGGAAGCCGGAGTCCCCGGTGAAAACCCACGCATGCACGGGGAGAACATGCAAACTCCACACAGAAAGGTCCCAGCCGGGATTTGAACTGGGGCCTTCTCGCTGTGAGGCAAGAGCGCTAACCACTGCGCCACCGTGCAGCCCTGTTTTGTTTCACCAGTTAAAAGAAAAAAGATTCTAACAACTAAGCATCTGGACCTATTTTTCTGTTTGAAAACACAACAACATCCATTCACGTTTCTGTCATGGCGCTCGCACTCATGAGACTTCAGGCTCCAAGCTGCAAAAGTGCGTCTGCAGATGAAGCGATGAGGAAAGGAGGAGGAGGAGCTGCTGCTCGATTCCGTATGACCCTCAATTTCTAAAGAGCTGTGACGCTGTGGGACCTCTCGATGTGCCTACTGTTCAGCGCTTAGAGCAGACACTTCATATTGAGAAGTACATTTATTTAGAAAAAAGTGTTTCCATTACAGTTTTGCAAAAAAATGTCTATTTCAATGCATCCCAAATAGGTACCACCTCCTCAAAGCGCACAAACTTTTTTTTGAAAAATGCCAGTTTTTTCGAAATTGGGGTGTTTCCATTAGGAGAATTTATTGTTGAAATTCAAATTTGCAAAATTTCAGAGTTAAAGGAAACGCGACTAATGACAAAGAGACACACAGCCGTGCGGCTGCCACTGTGTGCTCGTTGCCATGACGACCTCAAAACACTCCATCTCAGACACACAAACATCTCCAGTTTTCAAAAGCAGTTTTAAGTTTTATTTTTTAGTGTATAGAGTGTATTAGTGAGTTTATTATATAAGAGTTATTTTAAACTAGTTTGGGATTCATCCAATGTTTTAGCTGCATTGGTGTTTTGGCATCTGCTGGGGTTTTTGAGCTATTTGAGTTTCAGCTGTTACATTAGCATCATGTTACCTTTTTTTGACTGTTTTGGCATTTACTAAGGTTTTCAGTCTATTTGGAGTTTAGCTAAAGGTCCTCTCCAGGTGAAGATACTCGGTAACAGACCCCAGCTCCTGCTCACATGTGCTCCCAGCTTCCTCAGCACTGGACCCCAGCTCCACTGAAATCCCTGAAAGAAAACCACCAGCAGCTTTAGTCAACAATTCAAAATATTTCAGCTCAGTAAAATGAGAAAACTGGTTATATCAGATTAGAATCCATTGTTTCAGACAAACACTTTGGTGTTCCTCTGCCTAAAATGTAACATGGTTTGTTTTAATTATCTGGCACTTATATGATTTTGTTTATAATTTAAATTGTATTTATATATATATATATATATATATATATATATATATATATATATATATATATATATATATATATATATATATATATTACTTTGATTGAAGAGCTCCCCTCTGTTCTTCTGGCAAGAACTTCTCTGGGATTTTGCTTCTAGAGACTTAACCTGGAGAAGCAGAAAAACAACCAAATTTTAACTCAACGCAGTATCATCTGATACTATATGCACATACAGATTCATATGATCGTGGAGCTGCAGAAGATCTTTTCTCATTAGTTAAAAGTTGTCTAAATTTTCTGTTCTCACATAATCATTGTAAACGGAGCTTAAGTCAGACAATTCCAGTGTGTCTGACATTAAAGTCAAACTTATTCCTGTTGTAATGTTTTCTACTGCGGTCAGTGAGCTGTTAGCTCAGCCGGGGTTCTAACATCACTCCTCTTTGTTTTGGTTCATAAATGTGTCCATTTTGCAGGAACAAAAAGGTAAAACATGATATAATTAACTGTAAACTGTTGAAAAAATATGAAAACAACTATTTCCATGTAATGTTATCAAATACTTTTGCCCAGAGATTTTTTTTTTTGTTTACTTGGGCGCTCCTATTTTATAGGCTGAAAATACACGACTCAAAAATACTCAACATTTGTTTTAGCCAAATCATTCCTGTTTTTACAAATGCCCCCTAAAATACCCTGTAAAACAAGTAAATGTATCCTGGGAAGCTATTTAAATGTGTACGAGTAATGTGGAGATGTGTGTTTTTGCTGAAGGTATTAAATGTGACCAACAAGAATTTCTATCGCTTTTTGTGCTCGATTACAGTAAAAATATGTGCAAATAACATCAGCCAAAATAGAAACCAGTTAGAATAATATCTGCTCAAATGAAAGGTGGATATTTTCAATAAAACATTCAATATGTGGGGATTATTCAAATTTATATTTAGATTTGTGAACGTTTTAAGAGAGGAAATGAAAATACAGTTTGACAGGACATTTACAAAATAAATATCGAACATGTTTCTGTATGAATTGATTAGATTACCTTTATTATTTATGTACAATTGTGTCAAACAGCGTTCAGCTGTCAGCTTTGCCATTCGCCATTTTGTCTGACGTCCCCGTGAAAAGGGTCTTTTAATGATCATATTCCACATAAATCTGTCCTAGTGATTTGTCTATATTCTTTAGTGAGATTACTTTAGTCTCCGTTGTACTTCCTCACAGAGCTGCCCTCTGTTCTTCTGGCAGAAACTGTTCTGGAACTTTGCTTCCACAAACTTCACCTGCAAGAAAAGAAGAAAAAAACATTTTAACTCAACACTTTTAAATAATTAATTACATATTTATTTATTTATTTCACATTAAATTTATTTATTTCAATTTGGCTCTTTTCTACCACACCGGCAATGAAATATCTAAATATATTATGAAATGTTAAAAAGTGCTTTTTAATGACTATTTTAATAGTTTAATGCCACGTTTATTTAAACATTTATTTATTTAAACTTTTATTTATTTAATGCCACTTTTAAATAATTAATGACACATTAATTTATTTCATATTACATTTATTTATTTCAATTTGGCTCTTTTTACCCACACTGGGCAATGAAATAAATAAATATGTCATGAAATACTTAAATGTGTTATTTTAATATTTTAATGCCACATTTATTTCAAGATTTATTTATGTATTTAAACTTGCCACTTTAGATAATTAATGACACATTTATATATCTATTTCATATTAAATTTATTTATTTCAATTTGGCTCTTTTAGCCTACAAGGGTCAATGAAATAAATAAATATGTCATTAAATATTTAAATGTTCAATTTTAATATGTTAATGCCACATTTCTTTATTGATTTCAGCATTCATTTATTTATTGACTCTTTAAAAAAATTAATGCCACATTTATTTATTTATTTAATGGTGATCATAATTATTTTAATTTGGATCTCTCCAGACTCCATATTAAATGACCCATCTTCAATTTATATTTCTTTCTTCATGTAATTGATTTATTCATTCATCATGACTATAGTTTGTTATTAAATCTATTAAGTCTGAGATGTGGATTGGGGTCAAATCTGAACATTGGGATTGGTTACAGTATGATGACGTCATTTAAGCGATCATCAATTTCAGCCAAAAATAATATTTTTTTTTCCATTTGTATTTTATTTTTTATTGGTATGTATAGAGTTAAAGCAGTCGAGAAACATTTCAAGCATCACATTGAAATCCAGTAAAACATTTTTAACGTTTCTTCTTAAAAACGTTTTGTCACGTGACCAGGAAGTAAACAGCTCGTGGTGTTAGCTAGCATGCTAGCAGCTCGCGCTTAGAAGACGCCACGCGGTGTTTCGTTGGGACGTTCGTGAGGTTTCTACAGAGATATAACGATACGTGGTTCGGTTCCGAACAATCCTCTTTAGCTAAAGTG
>NC_050529.1:1311142-1324116 GCF_002922805.2 Oryzias melastigma
GTCTGCTCGGCTATTTGACAAATCAACATGTGAGAAACCAGAAATGAGTGGAAGTAAGACATCTTACATCCACAGATTGATTTGAAATTAAACCTGTTTGTACAAATAATAGAACTAAGATGAAATATGACTTATTCTGTCACAATGAAGGTTGATCCAAATGGTGTTCTGAAAACCTCATTCTAGCATTTACAAAGAACCAGATTTAGTGTGTGGGAGGACTTTATTAGATGTATCTGCTCGCTACGTTTAAGCAAAGCTTTTATGCTATTTCTCTAAAACTATGCTGTAAAAATACTTGATATTTTCAGGAGCAGTACTCTTTGAAGTACTAAACAGGTCTGTGAAGGAATGATGATGTAATAAAAGGAGGATCAGGAATGAATCCCAGCAAAAACCAGCTAACTGATGTCCAAATAAACCTTTTCTGGTTTTTAGATGCAGATTTCTCCAATACGATACAGTAGAAATACTTGATATTTTCAGTGGTAGTACTCTTTGAAGTACTTGGTTGGTATGTGAAGGAGTGGTCATGTACTAAATTGATGATAAGGATTTATTCACAGATAGTAAGCTTAATGATGTTGGACATTTTCTGGTAATGAATAAGTTTACTAAAAACATGAAGCAAAAACACTTGATATTTTCAGAGGAATCCATAAATACATTTGAGAGGTAGTACTCCATGAAGTAATATTCTAAATGAAGAGCACTCTGATTGGAGGAGAAGGTTTGACTCAAAGTCCAGATCAGGAAATGAGCTCATTTGGGTTTTTGTGTTTCCTTTTCTTAGTGAACATTTCCAAACGCTCACAGTCAGTTTCTCCTGTTAACAAACGCTCCAAAATCCGGGGTCACGGGGTCATAGTTCTTCTCCATCATCTGCATCATTTCCAGAGCGTTTCCAGGTCTACATTTTTGAGGGTTTTTGTCTCTTTAAAGAAGTTTTTCCTGTGAACTTTCTGGTTAAGTTCAGCAGAAACATGAAGATCCAAACAGAAACATCACTGTTGTTTTGGATCATTCAACAACAAATCCTAAAAATGTTTTCCTCTTTTTTGATCCTCAAAGATCTGCAACACTTCCCCATTCCATTTTGGTGTCAAAAGTCTCTTTTTTGGTGTTCAAATCCTCTGTTGATTCCAGAATCTCTTCACTGCTGTGCAGCTGCATATCAGCTCCAGGCTCTTTCTCTGCTTCAGAATCTGCTGGAATGACATTCATGGTGTCGACTGTTGAAGAGTTCCTGGAATCAAAAGAATGTGAAGCTCCGGGTTAAACCACTTTCGTTTTGTCACCACTTCTGTCAGGAAACCCAACTCCAGTCTCATTCTTTTTGGAGGGAAAAACACTTGATAGTTTTATTTTGAAAATAGGAGGCTTCACCCACACTTTATTTTGAAGGTTTGTTTACCTCTGGTGATAGTAGCATTCAGATTATTTTAGTTTATAAACTTAAAATCGACTATTAAAATAGTCGACTATAATCGACTATTAAAATAGTCGACAACAAGGTCCTGGATGATACATGGCTCACAATACCGATGTATCTCGATATGCCAAACATTGCAATAATCAGTATATTACATCAGTAATCTATATTATTCAAGATATATTTTTATTTTCTTAAACATTTTTTCGAGCGTTTATAACACAATATGTTATTTTACCACCCTTTTCAACATCCAAATAAACAATAAATATGAATGTGTCTTTGCAGTAATAATATATATTTTAAGGAAAAGAATAAACAAACTAAAAAGCAGAGTATACAAAATGGTCACGATCATCTAATTTCAAAGAACGAAAAATGAGTAAAAAAATCACATTGCTGCAATTGAAATCATTTTACATTTTCTATCAGATAATGTATTATTATTGAGACATAATAAAAGTATTTTAAAGTGTGGTATACAGATTCTTTTCCTCTCCTTTTATTAAAATTTCCTGCACTTATCTTTGATAATTAACACTTCAGTCACATGCTCCACGTGTGTACCGCTAGCATACTCACCTGTTGGATCAATAACAGCGTTGGATGTCTCATTTAAACGGTCAGACGCTGCACACCTCTCCACTAGAATCTGTATATTTTAGTGCGGTGTTTGGACAGGTATCCGCCCTCACAAACCATGTGTTTCTTACAATAGAAACAGCGCGCTGTCTGTACCTACTTTAGAAGAATACAGATACAGCTTGGACCAGTTCACTCACTCATGCCGTGAGAGCGCACAAGGAGCCCCGCCCCTCAGCCCCGCCTCTCTGCATGTGGAAAAGCAGCGAGGAAGGACAGAGAAGTGAACCTGTGTTCACGCTGGACCGAGTAAAAACTAATCTGGGATTTAATGTCTAAAACTTTGTAAGGATTTAGACTAAAAATGTTCAGTACGGTAAAAACTTTTGACGGTTTCACTGTCATGCTCACGAAAAGCGCCCCCTGCTGAACTTTTTTGTGGTATTATTTTGAGAAACCAATTTAGGAGAAGAGTTTGTGAGTTGAAATATTGTGACTAATTTAAAAGTGAGTTAGTCGTTACTTTGTATTATATGGAGTCAGAATGTAGTAAAGTTGAAAGTTATTTTGGCATTCTGCTAGTTTTTGTTACTATTTTAGCATTTACTAAGGTTTTTAGGCTATTTTAGAGTTAGGCTAATATTTCAGCATTAAGCTTCAGCTTTTTCAGCTATTAGCTTCCACAATTTCAGCTACTTTTTACAGCCCTAGTATTATTATTATTTTTGCTGTAATACATAATTAGAAAAGATCAGGCTTTTTATTACGAATTCAAAAAAACTTTGACAATCGTCATTCAAGTTTTGCTGTAAACTAACTAATGGGTGGGGGGCACTGGTACAGAGGTGACCCTATGCTAAAATCCCAGTGTCCCTTTTTTTGCTCGAGAGAGTACTGGCTTATAGTATAGCACCTCACCAGCGCAAGCTAACATTAGCGTAGCAAAAACATAAAAAACGAGGATCAATATCAGAGTTGTGCAGTCGGACAGTTTAGATCCAGATGAAGAAATGAAGACGTTCATGGATCTATTTGCAGGAGCCCTAAAAGTTTTCAGAGTAGGAGGCTACCACTGCCGAGCAGAGGGCCAAAGAAACCCTCCCCCAGGAAAATGTGGACTATCAGAGCCATCATGTGTATTTTCCAGGTACCTGCGTATTTATGTTGTATTTAACCAGCAGGTCTTAAAGTCCACTTTGTGAAAATATCGTCTGACATTAAAGTGGTCTGAGTGCCACCACATTATTAGCATCAGGATCATAGTTTAGTCCAGGGGGGTCAAACATACGGCCAGATTGTTTAATCCAGCCCTGTCATGAAGAGAATAAAAATCAAGATGTTGGAGGGTAAAACATATTTCTAGTCCGTTCCTGTGGTGAGTTATCGTTCTTTAAAGAAATAACCAAAGAGTGCAGTTCCACCACTAGGGCAAGCAAAGGAAAAGCAAGTCGGCGTGACAAGAGATCCAGAAATAAACAGCATTTCTTTATGATTGCGTGCCAAATCTGGGTAAGACTGCTATTTCTTCTTCCGGCACTCACCAGCGGACACTTTTCTCTGAGCTCCCTTATCTATCTCCCTACCAAGGCTCTTTGTCTCGTCTCCCCAGTCCTACTGTGACTACTCTCAGTTTCTCTCATTTTCAAGAAACATGGATCTGATCTGCTGGGCTGCGAATGCGATTGACCAAATTTATTCCACCATGCGAGGTGGGAAAGCAGACCCTACCTGCCCAGGGGGCACGTCTGCGGCTGGATATGTGAATGATCCTTGGGGCAAATGGAGAATTTTCTGCCTGTCGCAACTCTCTCTGGAAGATGTTGAAGATGTTTACATCATTGGATTACTGGTCTCCGGCTTTCTGCTGATTGGAACTGGTGGAACCTGGATTTACCGGAATGTGGCGAAGTGGCTCTCAGACAAGGGGGGACTGGGAGTGCTTTGTGCTGGGACGCAGAGAGACGTACAGACTCAGACTGAGAAATTGAATGGACTGGAGGCCAAGATCGATGCTCTGTCTGCCCGCGTGTATCGCATCGAAGTCTCCCTTGGAAGGCTGGAAACCATCATGGAGCGAGTGTCGGCTCTTGGAGGGAATCAAGAAAATTGACCAGATCTGTGAATTTCTCCGCCATAACGCAGCACCTGGACTTCAGCAGGCAGACAGAAAGCTTTGTCTGTCTGCGAGCAAACAAACATCTCTAATCAGGAACACTCCCCACCAAAACAACTCAGCTGAAGGTGTGAGAAACTGAGCCCGTCGTCATGGTAATCTGCATTCCTCTCCTGCCCATGACCTTCCCCACGAATTCAACGCCTTGGTGACTCTTCCTTCCAGGCCCCCCTCGACTGTGCCTGAGAGCGCTGTGCGACCGCGTACAGCTGCCACCAGGCTGGACGTGTGGGAGTCAGTTTGTGGACCTTTTCGTCTCGTGAAATTAATGTGCTTCAATGTTGATGTATTTTTGCTTGTACTTTTAACTCATGCCGCCCTCTGCGACACAGCCTGAACATACTTGATTTTTGACATCTTTCCTGTACCCTCATGTGTCTTTTCTGGGCGATAGAGCGCCATCCAGCGGCTGCTGCCCACCACTGAGAGAAGCAGCCGTGCTTCGTAGCAGCTCATGCACGGAGCCTCAAAATGCTGTCGGGAAAGCGAGCAGAAGTTCTGCTGAACTTCACAGCAATAGATTCTAGTTCAGAGACGTAATGGATCAGAGTGATGTAAACAACGCTCTGAAAAAGGGCAACGTCGCAGCGATTAGAGGCACCATGTCTTGTCTTCATTCACTGCATCCAGAAACCTCCTCTTTGGTCTTCCTCTAGACCTCTTGCCTGGCAGCTCTAGATTCAGCATCTTCCTACCAATATATTCACTGTCTCTCTTCTGAACATGTCCAAACCATCTCAGTCTGGCCTCTCTGACTTTATCTCCAAAACATCTAACATGTGCTGTCCCTCTGATGTATTCATTCCTGATCCTATCCATCCTGGTCACTCCCAAAGAGAACCTCAGTATCTTCATCTCTGCTACCTCCAGCTCTGCTTCCTGTCTTTTCTTCAGTCCCACTGTTTCTAGTCCAAACAACATGGCTGGTCTCACCACAGTCTTGTACACCTTTCCTTTCATTTGTGCTGAAACTCTTCTGTCACACATCACACCTGACACTTTTCTCCACCCATTCCAGCCTGCTTGCACTCTCCTCGTCACTTCTTTTCCACACTCTCTATTACTCTGTATTGTTGACCCTAAATACTTGAAATCATCCACCTTCTTGTGGGGCGGCCATGGTGCAGTGGTAGGGCGGTCGACTCCTGATCAGAAGCGAGTGGGTTCGACTCCCCCCTTGCCCACCCATGTGTCTAAGTGTCCTTGGGCAAGACACTGAACCCCAAATTGCCTCTGGTGGAAAGTTGGCGACAGTGTTCGGCAGCGGAGCCACCACCAGTGTGAAATGGGTCTGTGATGTGACTGTGAAGCGCTTTGGGCCCTGGATAGAGGGTAGAAAGCGCTATAGAAGTATACACCATTTACCATTTCTTTATCTCTTCTCCCTGTAGCCTCACTCTTCCAGCCTGGTTCCTCTCATTGACACACATGTACTCTGTCTTACTGCGACTAACCTTCATTCCTCTCCTTTCTAGGGCAAAGCTCCACCTCTCTAACTCCACCTCCACCTGTTCCCTGCTCTCACTACAAATCGCAATATCATCTGCAAACATCATAGTCCGTACCGGTCCGTTGTGCTGAAAAGAGAGCTGAGCCAGAAAGCAAAACTCTCAATTTACCGGCCGATCTTCGTCACAGTACTCACCTATGATCATGAGCTCTGGGTCGTGACCGAAAGAACGAGATCCCGACTACAAGTGGCTGAAATGAGTTTTCTCCGAAGGGTGTCTGGGCGCTCCCTTAGAGATGGGGTGAGAAGCTCGGTCACCCAGAGAGAGCTCGGAGTAGAGCCGCTTCTCCTCCGCATCGAGAGGAGGCATTTGAGGTGGTTCGGGCATCTGATCCGGATGCCTCCCTGGAGAGGTGTTCCGGGCATATCCCACTGGGTGGAGGCCCAAGGGAAGACCCAGGACACACTGGAGACTCTATGTTTCTCGGCTGGCCTGGGAACACCTCAGGGTCCCCCCAGTGGAGCTGGAGGAAGTGGCCGGGGAGAGGGAAGTCTGGGCATCTTTGCTTAGACTGCTGCCCATTGCGACCCGATCCCGGTTGAAGCGGAAGAAGATAGATGGATGGATGGATTAAACAAAACACTACACTGCAGTATAACACAGGTCAATACAACAATGAAATTCTCATCCCAAGCATTTCATTGTTGTATTGACCTGTGTGGATACTGCATATGACAAATAAAGATTAATTTCAGGTGGGACTACACAATTTAATTATCCTATGAAAATGAAGTGAAACCTTCTGGTACAGAACAGTAAAAGTACAGTAAATTTACTGAAGATTAAATTTAAAATATATTGTTATGGGGTAGGATTAAAAAAGTTTTTAACTTCTTCCGACTCCATTTCAGACTGCATATTGAGGTGTTTTAATTTATTTATAATGTATTTAAAACATTTCCTTTGTGTTTTATTGTTTTTATTTATTTATTTATTTTTTATTTTTTTATCATTTACTATGTACTGTTCGAAAAAAAAAAAGGACTAACAGTCTTGCGGAAATATCGCGATACATATCGTATTGTGAGGCGTGTATCGGGATACGTATCGTATCGCCATCCTCTTGCCAATACACACTCCTACAGACCAATGCTGAGGCCTAGCCAGACCAGCACCACCCCACCTGATCTGCCCTGGTGAGGTCTCATCTGTCTTAAAAACTGGACAAGTACTGATCAAGATTTTTGGCCCCACCTGCCAGGACGCGAGAGCGCCGCGAGGCGGCGCGGAGCGGAGTTCGCGCCGATTCGCGGCACTCTATTGGTAACACCAGACGCGATTTTTTTTTTTTTTTCCGCGACGGTCAATGGGCGCTTCTGCTAGAGCTACTGCTTTTTTCCCATCATGGTCAATAACCAGGATATCTCCCTGTGTTTCTGCTTCAAGGAGATGGTCTCTGCCCCTGTTGACACACACCCCGCCCCCCAACTCCGCAGTCGGCCCACTTCATTGATCGGTTTGTGCGCGCGTGTGCGTGTCTGTCTGTTTTGTTGTGTGTCTGTGTGCACGCACGCGCTCCCACGTGTTTCCGTCGGTAAATTAATAAACTAAAAATATTACCTGATGTTTCTTCCAAGAAGAACCACTCCTCTGCCTCTCTCTCGTTCAAACGCAGCCCCGTGCCCCGCTCCAGTGTTCCCCCACTGCATTGGGGGGCCCCGTCTGCCCTGCTTTTTTTCCTCCCAAAACCCTGCAGCCCAGCACACCTGCTCTGGAGATCTGTGGTGTCCGGGGTGGGGGCTCTCGCGCACGCGTGTCTGTGTGTTTTGATTGTATGCATATTTTCATCTCTACAGTCTGTTTAGACACAAAAACATGATCACATTTGTCAATCGTGGCATTTTATTGTGAAAAATTGGTTCTATTTTGAAAATAAACCGGATTTTCTCATGTATTTTGATGCAACTTCCTGCCAGTATTGACGCGAAACGCACGTGTCTCGCGGAAGAAATAGACCAGACGCCGAAACGTTGCGCTGCACGGCGCGGAGGGTCCGTGCGGTGCAGCGCAACGTTTCGGCTCCGCGTCACTCCGCGCCTGGTTTGACCGACGCCATAGGTTAACATGGGCGCCGAATGGAAGCGCACGCCGTTCCGCGCCGCTTTGCGGCGCTATCGCGTCCGGCGTGACTCCGGCGTAATGCACACCTGTGCACTAATCATGATGTCAGGTCAGTATCTTGATGTGGCACACCTGTGAGGTGGGATGGATCATCTCTTCTAAGCAGAAGTGCTCACTATCACACATTTAGACAGATTTGTGAACAATGTTTGAGAGAAATGGTAATATTGTGTATCTGGAATGAGAATTTTAGATCTTTAAGTCCATCTCATGAAAAATGGCAGCAAAAACAAAAGTGTTGCGTTTATATTTTTGTTGAGTGTATGACAGTAACGTTATTTCTATGGTTGAGAATCTGCGTTTCGGGATCTCTTATTACCGGAACTAGTTGGACAGTGTGATCACCTTCTAGTTTTACAGAAGGCTCTGACAGTGAGAGACAGAAAATAAAGTCTTTGACAGCTGCCAGCGCCTCAAAAGATGATGCCTCTGGGGTGTTGATTCAGGCCATTTAAACGGGCATCCCGTTCCAGGACTGTTGTGCGTCCGGTAGCCTACGGCATCTGGTAGCGGGTATACTTGCGCGCTCCGCATCCCGGTAGCAGATCCGGATGGGAAGGCGTAATCTAATGAGATCATCCAGCTAGTCACATTTTGACCCGGGACCGCTGCGGGTCAGTATCCGATCCCACAGTGGGGGGGGGGATCTAATGTAGTAGTAGTAACCATTATTTAACCAGATGAAAACCCGTTGAGATCAGGATCTCTTTTTCAAGGGTGACCTGGCCAAGAGGTCGGCAGCATACGTCTCATAAATAAGGTTACAGTGCATAACAAATAAACAAAGGCTTGACTTTAGGATATTTACAAAATAAAATGTGAAATTTAGGTACTGTAAAGGGACAATGTTTTTTTTGATAACATAGTAAGTAACAGCATAAACAGTTGTTTGGAGAGTGCAAAGATTATATGCACTTTGACATTTATGAAGTACAGTGATAGTAAGGTGCAATCTGTTTTACAGTGAACATCAGAAACATGAGCAGTTTTGTAGGGATTCTTTGTTCCACAAAAATGATTGGAATAAATCCAATGAGCCAAGATTAGACCATTTCAGTTCAGTTTGGATGGAGTTCCAGGCAGAGGCAGCAGAAAAACTGAAAGCCTGTTTCCTGAATTCAGAAACGGAGAACATGCAGGAGTAAAACTTGGCTTGAGCGTAAGGCGTAATAACTGCTGATTTTTTTATTGAAGTGAACTGAGATATGAGGAGACCAAACCAAGTAATGGCTTATGGGAGTTGTCTTCTCTTGGTGTGCTCATAGAGGGCCACTGTGCTCTGGCATACAGTTCACAGTGATGGTGAGACGACTACAGCCAGTTACAAACCACAATGCACAGTGATACACAGTATTGAGTGGTTGAAGACATGTAGATGAAGCATTCATAAAAAGAACATCTGTATAGTCTTATCAGAGGCAGAAATGTGGCTGCTACCACAAACTTTCATGCTTAGAGCAAAAAACAGGATTTATTCCTATAATGTATTTCTAATTGGTTCAGCCTGCTTATCAGATTCTAATGAGAAGTTTACCCCCAAAACGTCAAGTTTCGACACGGAGGGTCCTTTAACTATACATCGAATGAGAATGTGTTGGTGTGACCATGCTGGTGCGATGTTGAAACCTGCTGAGCGCGTGTTTATAAACTGTTGTAGAGCGGCCAGTGTGTAAGCACCTTCTGATGCATGTAAGAATCCTGTTGAGCTGTATTAAAAAAATAATAACTGTTTTAACAAGTAAGCAGCTGGACCCTCTTTTCTGTTTAAAAACAAGACAACCTCGATTTAAGTTTATCACGGCACCCTGGCGGCCGTGGTGCAGCGGTAGGGTGGTCGACTCCTGATCAGAAGCGAGCGGGTTCGACTCCCGCCTTTTCCGCCCATGTGTCAAAGTGTCCTTGGGCAAGACACTGAGCCCCGAATTGCCTCTGGTGGGAGGTTGGCGCCAGTATTTGGCAGCGGAGCCACCACCAGTGTGTGAATGTGTGTGTGAATGGGTGAATGGGTCTGTCACTGTGAAGTACTTTGGGCTCTCGAAGGAGGGTAGAAAGCACTATACAAGCATATGCCATTTATCATTTATCATCAAAGGATACGTCTCCATCTTATTCAGGCTGGAACCTGCAAATGTGCAGCTACAGATGAAGTTATGATGAAATTGTGTTGGTGATTTTACGGAGGAGCTCTATGATTCTGTATGATACGCAACTTATAATGAGCTTTGAAGCTGTGGGATCTCTCATGGCACCTGCCAGACGGCGCTCAGGGCAGACACTTCCCTCCAAGAAGCACATTTGTTTTGAAAATATAAAAAAAACGCCATATTGAGGGGTTAAAGTCCAAGTCAAGTTACAGCTCTTAAAGTCTGAGTTGAGTCTAAAGTCATCAAATTAATGACTCAAGTCTGACTCGAATCTTTTTCATGTGACCCTAGCCCACAACTCTGATGGCTAGAATAGACTCCAGGATTTTTAACACCCCGAAAGGGATTCTAAGGATTCAGAAAAAAGATTCTGAGGATTCAGAAAATGGATGTAAGGATAGATGGATTCTTTAAATTTCAAACAGTATGACGTCTGACTGAGGTGATTTAAATTTTAGTTTGTCACTTAACGGTACAAAAAAAAATAACAGAGCTCAAACTTTCTTGTATTTGTGTCTGTGCAGTCCTCCCACAACAATGGATGATGGAAGAAGAAGGTCTCTGGAACCAACAGAGGAACTTCAGAGTGGAACAAAATGATCCAGAATCTACAGAGACTAAAGAGGAACCAGAACTTCTACAGAGAGAAAAGAAACAGGAGGATCCAGAACCATTGCAGATTAAAGAGGAGCAGGAGGTACCAGAACCATCACAGATTAAAGAGGAACCAACATCTCCACAGATTAAAGAGGAGCAGGAGGAACCAGAACCTCCACAGATTGAAGAGGAGCAGGAGGAACCAGAACCTCCACAGATTGAAGAGGAGCAGAATGAACCACAGACCATTCGGATTAAAGAGACTTTCACCTTGATGGAGATTCCTACTTTTGAGGAACATGAGAAGAGTGAAGCAGATTTAAACAATCAGCTGAGCTTTAATGGAACTGAGAGTCAGAATGAAGAAGGAAACCAACATGAAGAATCAACATCAACTCCAGATGAAGAGACAGAGCCACAGAACAGAGATCAGAGGAAAAGAAGAGACAGAAGTCATGTCCAAAGTGTGGCCATCTCTCACATGTCAGAAAGTCAGTGTGACTCTGATGTTAGAAAAAAGTTCAAGATGAAAACTTTGGTTTTGAAGCACAAACAATCGCCAAAAGAACCAAGACTTTCCTCTGCAGGGTCTGTTAAAAAAACAATAATTCGACATGATGTGTCTTTCCAGATGAGATCTGAGTCTGATGAAAGACCTTATGTCTGTGAGGAATGTGACAGAAAATTTTGTTATGTATCACAGCTCAAAACTCACATGAGAATCCATACAGGAGAAAAGCCTTTTCTGTGTAAAGAATGTGACAGACGTTTTAGTTGCATGTCTAATCTAAAATCACACACGAGAACTCATGCAGGAGAGAAGCCTTTTCCGTGTAAAGAATGTGATAAAAGCTTTAGTTGCATATCTAATCTTAAAACACACATGAGAACTCACACTGGAGAGAAGCCTTTTTTGTGTAAAGAATGTGATAAAAGTTTTAGTCAAATATCAGCTCTTAAAACACACATGAGAACACACACAGGACAGAAGCCTTTTCCGTGTGAAGAATGTGATAAAAGCTTTAGTGTGAAATCTCATCTCAAAGAACACATGATGATTCATACAGGAGAGAAGCCTTTTTTGTGTAAAGAATGTGACAGAGGTTTTAGTAAAGTATCTAGTCTCAAAAAACACATGACAACTCATACAGGAGAGAAGCCCTTTTTGTGTAAACAATGTTATAAAAGTTTTAGCCGCATATTTGTTCTCAACGAACACATGAGAACTCATACAGGAGAGAAGCCTTTTTTTTGTAAAGAATGCAATAAAAGTTTCACTCATAGATCTAATCTCAAAGAACACATGAAAACTCATACAGGAGAGAAGCCTTTTTTGTGTAAACAATGTGATAAAAGTTTTCGTCGCTTAGCTGTTCTCAAAGAACATATAAGGACACACACAGGAGAGAAGCCTTTTTTGTGTGAAGAATGTGATAAAAGTTTTCGTGTGATATCTAATTTCAAAACACACATGAAAACTCACACAGGAGAAAAGTCTTTTCCGTGTAAAGAATGTGATAAAAGTTTTAGTCTGAAGTCTTATCTCAAAGCACACATGATAAGTCATACTGGAGAGAAGCCTTTTTTGTGTAAAGAATGTGAGAAAAATTTTGGTCGCATGTCTGATCTCAAAACACACATGAAGACTCATACAGGAGAGAAGCCTTTTTCATGTAAAGAATGTGATAAAAGTTTTATTCAAATATCTAATCTAAAAAAACACATGAGAACTCATACAGGAGAGAAGCCTTTTTCGTGTAAAGAATGTGACAGAAGTTTTAGTCGCATATCTAGTCTCAAAACACACATGAAGACTCATACAGGAGAGAAGCCTTTTTCATGTAAAGAATGTGATAAAAGTTTTATTCAAATATGTAATCTCAAAAAACACATGAGAACTCATACAGGAGAGAAGCCTTTTTCGTGTAAAGAATGTGACAGAAGTTTTAGTGAAAGATCTAATCTCAAAAAACACATGGGAACTCATACAGGAGAGAAGCCTTTTTCTTGTAAAGAATGTGACCGAAGTTTTAGTCAAATATCTAATCTCAAAAAACACATGAGAACTCATACAGGAGAGAAGCCTTTTTTGTGTAAAGAATGTGACAGAGGTTTTAGTAAAGTATCTAGTCTCAAAAAACACATGACAACTCATACAGGAGAGAAGCCTTTTTTTAAAACTAGGGAAACTCACAGCAGAGGACTTGTGAAGAAAAGACAATAATAGATTAAACTAGGAAGGTTTAACTATTGTGAAAAAACATTTTCCCTAACTTTTAGAGCCAGTTAAAATCAACCTTTAAAAATTGTATTATAATGTTCATTCCTCACCAGAAACAACCCCAAAGTGGTATTTTGATCCATTCAGGCATTTCTGGGTAATCCTCTAAAAATCTCAGATCTGAGCACCAGAC
>NC_050529.1:1324136-1334315 GCF_002922805.2 Oryzias melastigma
CCCCAACCCTCCAAAACAAGCGTGTTCTCACAAGCTAACATCACAAAGTAAGGACAGCCCCTTTATGGAAGCGTCTACACTGACTACACTGCCTCAGGCTAAATGCCTTCAAAATTGTTTCATTTTAGCATCGACTCTGAGAAGAAATTGGTTCTTCTTGTACCTAATCTGCAGAGACAGATTAGATCTATATAGACAGTTTCTTCTGAAATTCTTAAGAATAGCATGATAAAGGCCTTTAAAATGGTCTGTCAGTTGATAAAAAAGAAGTTGTTTCTAAAGCACTTCACTGCTGACAAGCTGTGTGGAGATTCTGCTTTTATTTTCCAGCAGAACTTGGATCATTTCCACTCTTCTAAAGGTACCTAACCCTGCTTATCCCTAAACATGTTTCTGTGTTTGATCAACCAGCAAATTCCCTGACCTGAACCCAATCAAAAATCTATCAAGTGTTTTTAAAGAGGAAGATGAGACAGCAGAGCCAACAATGAAGATGAGTTGAAGTCAGCTATCAAATGTACCTGAGCTTTTATTCCATGTACACAGAGCCACAGGCTGATGGCCTCCATACCACATTGATGCAGTCATTCAATGAAAAGGAAGAACAAGTGATTATTGAATGGAGACAAAAGAACACTTTTCTGAATCTGAAAACATCCTTTTATGCTACTTTTGATAGAATATTCTCATTTGCTAAGAGCAATTTTTAGCCTTTCATCTATCAGCCACTATGATCACATTGATCAAAATGTAGAAATGTGGAAATGATTCTATACGTCATGAGTTTCCCTTTTGTGTTGATGAACTAAAATATTTAACTTGATCATAAAATGTCTTCTTTTACATTTACTTAAAAGTTGAAATGTCTTCTTTTTATTATGACAGTAAGATTTGATTTTTCACATTTTGTTGATAAAGTTACATTTTTTTTGATTATTTTTATCTGTAGATGTTTGTATTTTATTAGATAGTTTAAAGTCATTAACCATTGTGGATGTAGTTTATGCTGAGACAATGTTGTTTAAGTCTGTTTGTTGCCATGAAAACACTAGAATTTCTATATGTCTCTAATTCTAACACTTTTTTATGTGATTCTTGAACACTTCAGTATTGTTTTTATTTTAAAATAATTACATTTTATCTTTTGTTGAGTCGTGTTAGTAAATAACAGTTTAGTGAAAAACAGATTTAGTAAAATTGTCTTAATGGATAAAGAATGCGACTGGTGTTTGTTGTTGTGATTGCTGTTTTCTAGCAGAGATTAGAAGTGTTTCTCTGTTCTTTTTAGTTCTCAGTGTTCTGTTCCAATATTTCCTGTGAAGAATAAAGTAGACCTGAACAACAGTCAGAAGTGTGGTAAATGGTAAAATGGTAAATGGTGTATACTTGTATAGCGCTTTCTACCCTCCTTCAAGGGCCCAAAGTGCTTCACAGTCACAGACCCATTCACCCATTCACGCACACATTCACACACTGGTGTGGATTCTTTCTGCTGTTTGTTGGTTCTCTGCAAGTTCCAAAGCTGGACTCCTCAAGTCCAGTTCTGACTTCTGAGCTCAGGACTGAGCTCAGATCACAGAGCTCCATCCAATCATGTGATTGTTTCATCAATCAGATTAAATCTTTGATGTCTTTCTTCAATCTGTCTGTTTCAGCTCTGAAAACTCTCCAACTCTTTAGCAAACAGTACTTTCTGTAGCATAGCAGCTTTTCTTCTAGATCTTCATGATCAACGTCCATCTTTTCCAAATAAACTGAAACCATTGGAAGTAGCAGTGTGAAGATGCTGTCACTCACTCTCTGAAACCACACTTTGTTCTGTTCTGTACACAGATTTGATTGTTGGTTTTCTAGAGTATTTCTGTTCTAGATCATCACTTTCTTCTTTCATCTACATTTGATGAAGAGATCTGGACCAATCAAAAATTGAGGGAATCATAGATCAGACACAACATTTCTGGAGTAGATAGACCTGTGTGGGTCAGGGAAAACAGGCAGTCAGGCGTTGGATCCTGTTTCTGTCTCTGGAACAGGGAAATACATTTGAACCAAAACTCTGGATCACAAGATTTAGATAAAGAGGAGGTCAAACACGATGGAAGACCATTTTAGAGCCATACCATCAGGCAAAGGTCAGCAAGTGATCCATAATGAAGACTGTAGATATTTCTGAAATATATACTGCTCACAAAAGGAGCACTTTAAAGAAACACATTAGATATATCAGATCTCAGTAGGAAGTTGGATATCTATACAAATGACGACGGGGCAGTGTCATAGGAACAAAAGGATCCCAAGTCTTTTAATGGAAATAAAAGTTTTCGACCTACAGAGGCTCAATTGTGTAGACACTAAAATCAGAGTGAAATGAAAATGTGGCAGGCTAGTCAATTTTTTCCAAAACTTAATTTCTGCAACTCAAAAAGCTTTCAGTATCTTGTGTGGCCCCCACGAGCTTCTATGCATGCTTGACAACGTGGCGGCATGCTCCTAATGAGACAATGGATGGTGTCTTGTGGCATTTCCTCCCAGATCTGAGTGAGGGCATCCCTGAGCTGTTGTACAGTCTGAGGAGCAACCTGGCGGCGCCTAATGGACCGAAACATAATGTCCCAGAGATGTTCTATTGAGTTTAAGTCAGGGGATGGTGAAGGCCATTCAATTGTTTCAATACCTTCCTCCTCCAGCTACTGCCTGCATACTCTTGCCACGTGAGGTCGGGCATTGTCGTGCATTAGGAGGAAACCAGGACCTACTGCACCAGCGTAGGTTCTGACAATGGGTTCAAGGATTTCATCTGGATACCTTATGGCAGTCAGAGCACCATTTCCTTGGCAGTAGAGGTCTGTGCGACCCTCCATGGATATGCCTCCCCAGACCATCACTGATCCACCACCAAACCTGTCATGTTGAACGACGTTGCAGGCAGCATAACGTTCTCCTTGTTCTCCTTGTCTTCTCCAGACTCTTTCACGTCTACCAAAGGTGCTCAGGGTGAACCTGCTCTCATCTGTGAAAAGTACAGGGCGCCAGTGGTGGACTTGCCAATTCTGGTGTTGTTGAGCAAATGCCAGTTGAGCTCCACGGTGCTGGGCAGTGAGCACAGGGCCCACTATAGGACGTCGGGCCCTCAGGCCACCTTCATGAAGTCTGTTCCTGATTGTTTGGGTAGAGACATTCACATCAGTGGCCCTCTGGAGGTCATTCTGTAGGGGACGAGCAGTGCTCAGCCTGTTCCGCCTTGCAGAAAGGAGCAGGTATCGGTCCTGCTGAGGGGTTGAGGACCTTCTATGGCCCTGTTCAGCTCTCTGAGAATAACCACCAGTTTCCTGAAATCTCCTCCATGTTCTGGAGATTTTGCTGGGAGACACATTAAACCTTCCTTGCTGCAGCACGTGTGAATGTGCCATCCTGGAGAAGTTGGACAACCTGTGCAACTTCTGTAGGGTTGAGGAATCGCCTTATACTGCTAGTAGAGATAATTATCAAGCCAAAATGTTGAGCCTTTGCTCAAAAAGTCTAATTTGGACCCATCAGATGTCCAAAATTATAGACCTATCTCAAAGCTTTCATAGTGCTAGTGAAAGTGGTCTCTGAACAATTGTCAGAGTTCCTCGACAAAAAGAACATCTATGATACTTTTCAGTCAGGTTTTCGGAAACATCACTCCACATAAACAGCCCTGCTGAAAGTGTCCAGTGACATCTTGATGTCCACTGATTCTTACAAACACACTGTTCTAGTTTTACTAGATCTCTCATCAGCATTTGACATGGTTGATCATCAGATCCTATTGAAGCGGTTGAGGGACCTGATTGGTCTGTCAGGGTCAGTTCTCCACTGGTTTTCCTCTTACTTGTCTGGTCGGAGTTTTAGTGTCATGGCTAATCAGATAATATCTGAGTCAGCAGACTTACTGTGCGGTGTTCCTCAGGGCTCTGTTCTGTGTCCTGTCCTGTTCGTGTTGTACATGATCCCCCTCGGAAAGATCATCCAGGAGTTCAGTGATGTCTCCTATCACTTTTTTGCTGATGACATCCTGCTATATTGCTCCTTTAAGGCCTTTGAGACACACAAACTGGATTCTCTGATGAACTGCCTGATTCAGATCAAACAATGGCTCAGTAAAAACTCTTTGTAGCTAAATTCAGAAAAAAACAGAAACACTAGTGATTGCCCCTGATGACATCATACCAGGGATTATGCAGCATTTGGGTTCTTTGGCCAGGCAGTCAAACCCAGCCTTAGAAACCTGGGAGTTATTTTTGACAAAGACATGTCACTGGAGCAGCACTCCAAACAGCTGGTGAAGAACTGTTTCTTCCAGCTGAGGAACATTTTCTAAACTCAGGAAAAAAAGTGTAATTTTATTTTAGGTGTATACAAAAGACTTAGATGTCAGGTAGAAGTTTCCTTAAATTTCACTTTCTGTTTTGAGTTAGGCGCATGCACACTAAGAGAGTGACGACAACATCCTGGGGCTCCAGCACAGCGTGCTCCTTGTCTTCTCTCCGTGCGTGTGAGTGAGTGTGACTGAGTGTGACTGCATCGCTAATGAGAAAGACTCCCAGATATGTTATGTGTGCGTTCATGAAACAAGTAAGTATTTCTGAATTCAGCAGGCTGTTGGCACTGAACAGGTGGCTATCTGCGACATGTGGTGACACCGGAATTCCTTTCATCACCAACTTTCACATTTTCTGGGAACGCAAACATCTTTTTAAAGAAAATGGATTCAGTTTAAATAAATCAGGAGTTAAACTGTTCTCCTCCAATCTCTTCTGCTTCCTGCGTCATGCCAAGACTGAGATAAATTTATCTGAGGGTCAAGGCCAGACACAGACTGGATCCACACGAGGAATGGAGCTGCCCATTCTGGAGGAAAACATCAAAAACGGGAAACCTGCCTCCGAGCACCGGAAGAGGAAAAACAACGAGGACGATGGACCCTCCCAAACACCACCAAACCAACAAACTCCTGACGGTTCCCCCTCCCCCTCTTCACCCTCTTCATTCTCTTCACCCCACCTGAAATTCACCGAGCAGATGATGGAGCGAGTCGGGATTGGGCTTCGATGTACCCCTCTGGCCAATCCATTTTTGTCACCCATAACTCTGTCACCAGAACATTCGAAGGGACGACGTAAAGCCCCACCCTCTCCTGTACAACATCATATCCTGTCCCTGCAGTCAGATGTTTGATGTGTTGAGGGTCCAGGCTGTGGATATAACAACAGTCATGATGCTCTCCAGAAAAACCTGGGACCCTGTTCTCTAGAAACACACACCGTTTCTGCACTTGTCACTAACAGGAGGAATGTAATCTGGCCAAAACGCAAATAAAGGACTTTAAAAGAGGTAAACATTTCCTCTGCGCATTTCCAGAAACAGAAGGTAAATTAAAGTATTATTACTCCTAGACCTCTCAAGTTAGCACTTTTAAATGTCAGGTCTTTAGCAGGAGCTCATTTTTAATTAATGATTTTATCACTGAGAACAAAGTTGATTTTATGTTTTTAGTTGAAACCTGGTTAGATGAGAATAGTAGGGGAGCNCATGTCTGGACAAGTCCAACAGGTGTAGGTTTTTTGCCCACCCATAGGTGGTGCTGTTCTGCCGTTTTTCTCTAGGGCTTTCTCACAGTGTAAAAAGTTATCTTTTGGAAACTTTCCATGTTTTGAATATATAGCCCTACAGCTGAAGGCCTCACTCAAAACCATATTTATAAATATCTACTGTCCCCCTGGATAGTATCCAGAATTTAACCTTGAGTTTAGTGAACTGCTGTCTATAATTTGTCTTGATTTTGACTGTATAATCATGGCTGGAGATTTTAACATCCATTATGGAAATCTTGAGAACAAAGCTACTAAGGACCTGATAAACACTCTGGACAATTTCGGGTTGACTCAACATGTAACAGAGCCCACACACAACAGAGGGAATATTCTTGATTTATTGATTTCCAAAGGTCTGAACATCTCTAAGGTTACTGTATGTGATTTAGGTCTGTCTGATCACTGCTGTGTTTTCTGTGAGAGCACAATTCCAGTACACACAAATGTTTTGAGGGAGGAGATCACAAAACGGTATATAACTGAAAATACTAGTGAGATGTTCAATCAGATTTTCTCACTGACTCCTCCCCTCTCAGGGGATTCAGTCAATGAACTTGTTAATAGCTTTAATTCCAACATGTCAAATATCATGGATAGTATTGCTCCTAGTAAGGTGAAGGTGATCTCTGGTAGGAAAAAATCTCCATGGAGAAACTCCATTGTGGTAAAGAACGGAAAACGAGAATGTCGGAAATCTGAACGCAGATGGAGAAAATCTAAACTACAGGTAGATTATGACATCTATAAAGAGAAACTTCACTTATATAATTTACAACTGAGCAATGCAAGGAAGTCCTATTTTTCTGACATTATTACCAAAAACTCCCATAATGCTCGGGCCTTATTTAATATAGTCGACAGGTTGACAAAACCCCCTGTGTCAGTGGCACCAGAACTTTACTCCACCAAAGCCTGTAATGACTTTGCCAAATTCTTCAGGGACAAAATCAAAAACATTAGACAAACAATTGTTTCACCAACTACAAGTTCAGGATATGAACCCTATCCACTAGAAACCAGTATAAACCCAATGGCTCAGTTTCAACCCATAAACAGTAAAGAACTGCAGGACATTCTATGTCAACTGAACTCCTCCTCCTGCTGTCTGGATATTCTACCCACAAGCTTTTTCAAAAAAGTTTCAAAGATCCTGGAACCAGCCCTGCTCCAGATTGTCAACTTGTCGTTAACATCTGGTGTTTTCCCAGAACCACTGAAAACAGCTGTAATCAAACCTCTCCTAAAAAAGGACAGTCTAGACAAAACTCAAATGAACAACTACAGACCGATATCAAACCTGCCATTTTTAAGTAAGATCATTGAAAAAGCTGTTTTCCATCAGTTAAATGAATTCCTAATAAATAACAACTGCTATGATGTCTTCCAGTCCGGCTTCAGACAGAACCACAGCACTGAAACGGCTCTGACCAAAGTGACTAATGACATACGTTTGAATACAGACAGTGGAAATATGTCAGTGCTAGTTTTACTGGATCTCAGTGCTGCGTTTGATACAGTCGACCACGCAATACTACTCAGACGACTGGAAAACTGGGTGGGTCTCACTGGGCCAGTACTAAACTGGTTCAAAACGTACTTAGAAAACAGGAAATATTTTGTGTCAATTGGTAACTTCACTTCTGAGCCAATAGAAATTACATGTGGAGTGCCCCAAGGCTCCATCCTGGGACCACTTCTATTTAACATCTACATGCTCCCACTGGCCCAGGTTATAAAGAACAACAACATTAGTTACCATAGCTATGCAGATGACACACAGATATATATTAGACTGACACCAGGAGACCGAGGCCCTGTACAGGCTCTTGGTAAATGTATTGAGGACATTAATGACTGGATGTGTCACAACTTACTTCAATTAAACAAAAACAAAACTGAGGTTATTGTCTTTGGGGCTAAAGAAAAAAGGTTAGACGTCACTACAGAGCTTCAATCTATTCAACTAAAAACTACCAACCAGGCCAGAAACTTGGGTGTAGTGATAGACACAGACCTAAATTTTGATAAACACATTAAGGCAGTCACTAAATCAGCCTATTATCATCTCAAAAATATCTCAAGGATTAAAGATCTGATGTCTAAGCAGGACCTGGAGAAACTAGTGCATGCTTTCATCTTTAGTCGACTTGATTACTGTAACAGTGTTTTTACAGGACTACCAAAAAAATCCATCAGGAAACTGCAGCTTATTCAGAACTCTGCTGCTCGGGTTCTCACAAGGACCAAGAAAGTAGACCACATCAGTCCAGTTCTGAGGTCTTTACACTGGTTACCTGTCTGTCAGAGGATAGACTTTAAAGTTCTGTTACTGGTTTATAAAGCTTTGAATGGTTTAGCACCAAAATACATGACTGACCTCCTGACCCAGTATGTACCAGCCAGACCTCTCCGGTCATCTGGATCTGGTCTTTTATCAGTTCCTAGAGTCAGAACTAAACATGGAGAAGCTGCATTCAGCTTCTATGCACCACAGATCTGGAACAGACTTCCAGAAAACATTAGATCTGCTGAAACACTCAGTGTATTTAAATCCAGGTTAAAGACTCACCTGTTCTCAGTTGCATTTGATTAATATGTATTCAAAAGTTTACGTCCGCACTTTTTATCTATGCTTGTTTTAAATTAAAATCTTTTTACTTTCTTTTAATTTTATTTTAATGATTTGAATGATGATGAATGACATTTTTACTATTTCTTTTGATTGTTTCTTTTAATGTTTTATGTAAAGCACTTTGAATTGTCTCTGCACATGAAATGTGCTATACAAATAAACTTGCCTTGCCAATGTATGTTTATCTTTGAGGAGTTTTATTCTGTTTATTTTGCAATGTGCTGCTAAAATGACCGGTAATTATCTGATATCGCGCACGGAACGCAGCATTTTTGTTATGTTTTTTCTTGTAATTTAAGTCAGATTCTGAGTTTGTATGTATTTTTGATTCAACAGAGACCACACGCACACCTGCACAGACAAATCTGATGTACCGACTGGATGTAAAGCTTCAAGTGTGGAATACAGTTTTTAAAGCTATCCTCCTACCTCTGTCGTTCATTCCACCAACCACCTGCAGCAGCCTCATCCAGGCCTTAAGTAGTGTTCTGGCCGGCACTCCTCGGTTGAGAGTGGTGTCACACCTGAACAGCGCTTACACCTAAAATCTCACCCACAAGTTGCTTTTAGAAACATTTGGCATTCATGGTGTCTAAAAGTGGAGCAGAAGTTATTTATCAGAGGGAGGGAGGAGCTGGATGTCTCTCCCAAGCCCGGGGTTAGAATGAGTGGAAGACACGTATGGAGTTTTATTTGTCAAAACTCTATGCAGAAATAAGACATCTCCGAACACGCATCAAACATTTATCACACCCTCGCCAGCACTTTTTCCTCCTCCACAAGCAGAAAAAGTCCTCGCGAGAGAGACTGAATACTTCCGCGTGCGTGAGTCATGCCCGCGCACGAGCAGAATCTTCAAAGGTGCTTCCACACCGGCCGTGTGCGGTCACGCACGCAGTAGCAGAGAGGAGATTCTTCTTCTATTGTATTTTTACTGTTCATTAGAGCTCCTCTGCATCTACAACAGGGAGAATCTTAGAGCAAAGAGTAAAAATGATGGAAATCCCCCAAATGTTGCTACATATTTTTAGTTGTCACAACTCTGTCCTTTTAAATGTCTGTCTGGGCGTCTTATTAACCCGACCGGACACAAACCGCAATGATTCATTTCTCTTTTGTGATCATGTTTGAAGCAGACGCCACACAAGCAGCTCCCAAATCAGAGTCCCTGATTGGTCACAGCTCTGCGCTGCTGAGACTGTGCGTGGAAATGTTGAACCGGATTGAAGACACAGCGCGCGCTCAGTGGGTGCCCAATTTGTGCACAGAGCTTGAGACCAGTCTTAAAAACTTGCATAGCAATGCGCGCTTACGCCCGCTCCAGACACATTGGCCAGGAATTCTGGTGTGCGCGCGTTTGCATCGACTTTTCATTGTGTGCGCTGGATTGCTCGCCGAGCAGCCGGTGTGGAAGCAGCTCCAGTGAGCGCGCTGCTCTCAGCTCAGAAATGAAGGAGGAGCTGTTAATACAGACATTTGAAACTGAATAAAAACAGTTTTCTGTAGTCCAGAGTTTCTCATTTACCCCCCCCCCATGAAGAAGTTATTCTTTCAGCTGCAAATATCATTAGTATCAGTTAATTTGCTCAAGTTGCTCCTCAAAATATTGTACTTTTATTATCATTAAAGAATATATTTTTTAAAATGTCTTATTATTATTTTTTCTCTTTTTTTTATTAGAATCCTTCCAAAACTTTCAGAAAAAGTAAAATCAAGCCTTTCCTCATTTACCTCCACAGTACTCATGAATTCTGTCTTTTCTGAGAGATTCAGTTCTTTTCCTTTGTTCACTGTAAACAGTGTCTCTTTCTGCTACCAAATGGATTTTTGGGTTGTTTTTGCTTTATTAAATTTATTTTCAACACTATGTAGGATTATGCACAATATCCATAACTAATGCAAACATGTTTTTATCCACCCCCCCCCCCC
>NC_050529.1:1334335-1334605 GCF_002922805.2 Oryzias melastigma
CCCCCCCCAGGGGGGCGCTTCCCACCATTTGAGAAACACCGTTCTACTCAGTCAATATGTGGTTTCTTCAGTCGTCTGTATCTGCTTTATAGTCATTATTATTATTTTTTTTATTAATGGTTGTTTTTTTTATGCATTTTTTAAATTGTATTAATTAATTTAATTTATTATTTCGTGTTACAAATAAAGATGTTTGAGAACATTGGAATGTTTTATCAGTGATTTTCTTGTGAAAATCCTGATGCGGCCCAGCCTCACCCAGACTCCGCC
>NC_050529.1:1334729-1337264 GCF_002922805.2 Oryzias melastigma
CACCCCAAAAAACCTCCTCTGGAGCCAGGTCTTGGGCAGGATCAGGAACAAAGATGTAAATAACTGCTACAGATTTATCTTTGTAAAGGGCAAGGGATCATTAATTCTATTCTATTCAATTCAATTTTATATATACAGCCCAATATCACAAATCAGTTTCCTCATTGGGCTTCTATCAAGTAATTTTACAGAAGCAGAAAGTGGTTCATAAACTATAAACAATTGCTAAACTAAACAGACTAAATAAAACTGGTTATCCCTGTCCTTAGACCCTCCCTCCCACTAAGGAAAAACTCCTAAAAAAACTGAGTCAGGACAAAAGAAGAAGAAACTTTAGGGATTCCCACATGAGGGAGAGATCCTATCCCAGGACGGACAGGCGATACCAGAACTGTTAAAGAAAAATTAGTTTATCTAACTCTACAACTGCATGTTTTAAATAGTGTAGCAGTTAGACTTCATCCAGGTGGGCTGAAGGACAGCTGAGGATGTGAGACGTGCCAGAGTCGAGGTCCACTGCCAGGAACGGGAACACCAACGAGTCTCCTGGAAACTGCAATCTCTCCCGCTCTGGGAAAGACGGAACTGCATATGAATCACATTGCACCATCAAAGACGTACAGAAGTAAAAGAAAAATAACTCGCAAAAAATAGAGGAGAGGAGAAGTAGATGGGCAGGAAATTAAAATGTTTCTTGAAAACTAAAAATAAAAAAAGTAAAATATCAAAATGTGTGCTGTCATGTGATTTAGAATCTGTGTGATTAATGAATTGTGACCTGTCATTAATTAATCTATTTTTTGGATCCTTTTTGAATGAAAACACAGACAAACTCTGGATCTGATTCCGATCTCTGATGTTTGATTTTCAGTCCCAAACACACATGAGGCTCCATCATGGCTGTCTCCACTGCAGGCTCCATGTGTGGATGAACAGGAGAAGAAAACAATCCAAACGTTTACAGTCAATTCATTCAATTCAACATCAGATATTTCTGCTCAGCAGACAATGAAAAGGTCCAATAAAAACAGGAAGAACAGCTGTTCTAATGTGGGAGTTTAGATCAACTAATATTTGAAGTCAAGTTTCTCTTAGAGATGAAAAGGGAAAAACAAAAAAGTTTCATTCTCTGTTTAGTCTGAAACTTGAAACAAAGTTCTTCATCTCTCCTAAACAGTCATTTTAGTGTCCATGTTCAGACATACATGAACATATCAAACATTCATGTCAGGAGGACAAACAGATGCTAAGAGCAGCAGACCTTTTCCAGAAGAATCAAATATGGACAAATACTATCAGATTAGTAATGATAAAAAGAAACAAATCCTCTGTGAAGCTCACAAACCTCAATGGTTGAAGTTGGACGTTTGTGCTGATGCTGTGGAATCCCGTCAGGATCAGCTGTTGGAATCTTCCTGCAGAGTTCAGCTGAAATGTTCAGATTCTTCAGGATCACATCTGTCTGAACCAAGCTGCAGCTCACTTTGAAGCTCCTTCAGGCTCACAGCAGCAATGACAAAGACTGAAGCTGCTGTGCTGCCCTCAAGTGGCAGACATGGATCCAGAATCCAACTGAACCCAATCCTGCTGAGCTGGAAGAATCCAACAAGATCTGGTGTGTTCAGGGAAGCAAAACATCCCAGATTAGAAGCAAAAGATTTGTGTCAAAATGCTGTTTCTCTGTTCAATCACTCCTTTCTATACAATTATCCATGGTATTTCTGTGGACTTTATTCTGTCTTTCACTAAACAACTCCTTCATCTTCAGGGTTTCAAACAAAGAGGTTCAAACTAAAACAATCTAAGCAGTTCACAGGTGAAACATGTTTACATCCTGAACATCTTTCATGTTTTTATTATGTTACATCTCAATTTTATGTTTGATCAATTTGATAAATCGAATCATCATTGAAATTGAGGAACTTCTCTAATGTTTTTTCTGCTTTATAATTATTTCACATTTATTGCTTTTCTTTGTTTTTGACTACAGTTTGATGCTTAATCATAATTATTCTCTTTACAGACATTTTAGGGGATTTTTTACTTTTAAAAGACCCATTTTTAATTTATATTTCTTTCTTCATGTAATTGATTTATTCATTTATGACTATAGTTTGTCGTTAAATCTATTAAGTCTGAGATGCGGATTGTAGTCACATCTGAACATTGGGATTGGTTACAGTATGATGACGTCATTCAAGCTCTCATCAATTTCAGCCAAAAATAATATTTTTTTTCCATTTGTATTTTATTTTTGTTGGTATGTATAGAATTAAAGCAGTTTTAAAAATCTTTCAAGCATCCACATTGAAATCCAGTTAAACGTTTAACATTTCTTCTTAAAAACGTTTCGTCACGTGACCCGGAAGTAAACAGCTCGTGGTGTTGGCTAGCATGCTAGCAGCGTTAGCTCTCGCTAAGAAGACGCCACGCGGTGTTTCGTCGGGACGTTCGTGAGGTTCGTGGACAGAAAGGACATACGTGGTTCGTGTGGAACTCTCAGCATTTGGTCGTAAATGAGTGAATACGTGTTGA
>NC_050529.1:1337378-1340952 GCF_002922805.2 Oryzias melastigma
ATGTCACCAACTCTGGCTCCCGGGTAACATCTAACTGTAGCTCCTCTGAGCTTTACGTTCTAGCTAAGTTACCTTTACTGGCACTACATTCCAGCAGAGTTTCTATCAAAGGTTACATAGAAACAAATGCTAAACAAAAATATTTCTATTACATTCCCTCATTTTGGTCCTAGGGACCAACCTTAGCAAAGATAAATATTTTAAATGTGATATAAATAATGCAAAAACCACCACAATATGTTGGTTAAAATGACTTAGAAATGAGGATAAAATAATGTAAAAAATTGTATAAAAATGAAAAACAACTTTAGAAACTCAAAATTGTGTACAGTTCATTTACCCTTTCGTTGGTAGTCGCAAGATTACAGGGGTTGGTGAGGGACCGGGTTGCAGAGTAGATGTAGCAGGGGGCCAACGTACAGGAATAACATTAAATAAAAATTAAAAGTAAACACAATGTGGATTATCCCTGACCAGGGTTTGAAACCATGACCTTCTGAATGTGAGTCAGCAGCTCATACCATTGCGCCATCGAGTGGCGGAATCTGGAACGGAAGTCAAACTTTGATTTAAACCTGACCGTATGCAATGTGAAAACAGGAAGTCATTGTTGATGGTTGAAAAGCATCAAAAACGAATCATTTATGTACTTGTCTGCTAAAAGAATTTTTTTCACCTGCATTGAACAGTTTTGAGGTGAAAATAAAACTCCACAGTCGGCCCACTTCATTGATCTGTTTGTGCGCACGTGTGCGTGTCTGTCTGTTTTCTTGAGTGTCTGCCCTGCTTTTTTTCCTCCCAGAACCCTGCAGCCCAGTTCACCCGCTCCGGAGATCTGTGGTGTCCGGGGTGGGGGCTCTCGCGTACGCGTGTTTAAGTGTCTGTTTTCATCTCTACAGTCTGTTTAGACACAAAAACATGATCACATTTGTCAATCGCGGTGTTTTATTGTGAAAAATGGTTTTATTTTGACAATAAACCAGATTTTCTCATGTATTTTGATGCAACTTCCCGCCAGTATTGATGCGGAGTGCTCGCGGCTCGCGGAAAAAATAGACCAGACGGCGAAATGTTCCGCTGCACCGCGCAGACCCTCCGCGCCGCTCCGCACCTGGTCTGAATGACGCCATAGGTTAACATGGGCGCCGAATGGAAGCGGACGCCGCTTTGTGGCGCTTCCGCGTCCAGTGTGACCCCGGCGTTGGACGGTCTATGGGCCGGACAGAGAAGCGGCCGCGGGCCAGACGGATGATTAGCGAGTAAAAATGTGTAGGAAGCGATAGTGGGTATAGGAACGAGCGGTACGGGCGGCAAATTAAAGGAGCTACCAGCTCAGCACTTCATTGAGAAAAAAGAAGTCTGCCCCACTGATGTTTTTCTATTATCTGTTATATCTTAGCGACAGGGCGCGTCACCTTTTGTCTAAATGCCTGAAACATAGTGGGTTCAGCGCGAACACAGAGTCACTTTCTCTGCTGTTTCTCTGCAGTGGGGAGGGGGGGCGGGGCTCCTCTCCACCTGCTCCACAGGTGAGAACACGCGGGAGGCAGAGTGGCGGCGAGCGAAAAGGTCCGAGCTGTGTCTGTTTTTTTACAAAGTAGACACTGTTTTTAATGTTACATAACATGGATTTTTATGACGGAAACAGCAGTAATCTGTCCAAACACTGCGGTAAAACAGATTCTAACAGAGAAGTGTGCAGCGTCTGACCATCCAATGAGACGTCTAGCGGCGTTATTGATCCAACAGGTGTGTATGCTAACGGTACACACAAGGAGCATGTGACTAAAGTGTTGATTATCAAAGAAAAGTGCAGGTAATTTTAATGAAAGGAGGAGGAAAGAATATGGATACCAACACTTGATCCTATAATATTAACAGGCTGTAAGTTCATATTGTGCCTCAACAATAACAAATTGTATGACACAAAATGTAAAATTAATAAAAAATTTGAACGAATGTGATTTTTGTTTTAATTTCAGCATTTATTGCTCTTTGAATTGAGGCCATTTGATTTACTCTTCATGTTGGTTCTTAACTAGAGCTTTGTTTATTAGCTAGTTGTTAATTACCTTAACATGTATGTAATTATGGTAAAGACATGTTAGTTTTCAATGATAATGTTATTTTAATGTTGGAAAGGGAAACATTGATATATTGTGTTTTAAATTATTCTAAAAAAAGATTGTGAAGAAAGTAAAAAGACAACTTTATGTTTATAATATATTGATTATGTTTACCATATTGCAGTACTGTTGGTATCATGAATCACATCGTATCCTGACACAATATAATGTTTTCACAGATGATACCCAGATATTGGGCTGACATTCACATTCTCTTTGAGCTTTTATCTTCCATAAGTTTCATGTCAGAGAACCGTCTCCATTCTGAAGTTCATTAAAACAGGCTGGAGCATGCTCAGTCTGGACACTTGGAGGATTAATGCTCATGTCAACAGAAACATAAATCCTTATGTCCATTGACTGTGACAAAGTAATAAATAGTGTTGCAGAAACTGGTTCACTTCTTATGTGGAGACTTATGCTGTAGATTCTGGAGTTATTATTATGGTGTTTTTTCAAATGTAAAAAAGTTCAATTTAGACTTTCATTCACATTTTCATACAGGGAAATATTTCTGTTAAACCACATTTGTAATGAAACCTTTTTTTTACATTCTAAATGCTTGCCTAATTTTTAATGTGCCAAAAATTGGGCCAGTCTTGACCATTAAACTCCTGGGCTGAAAAGTTGTCCCAATCCGCCTCTGATCACGACTCATTTTAAGAACACAAAAACCAAAGAGAGGCTGGAACTTTATAAAACAGGTCCTGGTCCTCTAATTCTGCACAGTCTTCAAAATTAAAGACTTTGAATCTAAAACCTCTGTGCAAGGCAGAAACCTTCAGACGAGAACGGGACGTCCCATCATCATCTCTAGTGATTCAGCTCTTGTTACCGTCCCGACAGCCAAACCTGTATGAAGTCTACAGAACACAACCAAGGAGATCATAACATAGATGAAGAGGAACACAAATGTTTAGAAACTTTAGCTCAGAAAATGTTCCTCTATGTTGAAGAAAGTACTTGAGGATGCAGACAGAAGCACTGAAGGAGGCAGGAAAACCAAAAGACAAACAGTGTTTTAGAACCGGTTTGACAGGATCCTCAGGAAGACTCCCAGTTTCCTTCACAGAAGCATCTGGACGTTGGACCATGGCGCTGTTCGGTTCTGCTATCTTCTTCCTTCTGGTCTCTTGGTTTGTTTCTGTAACTTCAGGTGAGTCAAACATCTAAAATGAAGGAAATACAAATATAAGAAGAAAGTTTGAATTTTCTTGTGAAGCAGCGACGACGTTTGTGAATGTAGACGTGAAAGTAAAATCTGGATGTGTTCATAGGAGATGAAGTGCACAGAATTGTGAACAGAACCATCTCTGGGCTCCATGGAGCTCTAGGGAAAAGGAATCTGGTGTACTTTATGGATGTTGAGGTTGCTGGAGCTCCAACCGGGAACTCTGTTTGGTTTGAGCGCGCTGGATGACTGTACCAACAATCAGACAAGACAAAAT
>NC_050529.1:1340965-1343017 GCF_002922805.2 Oryzias melastigma
ATACATCATTTAATTCTAAAGAATGTTTAAATCAAACCACACTTATTTGTGTTATTGTGAACAGGGAGGAGCAAAAGTTCATTTTGTGTTTCTCGTTTCTGTTGGACTTAAATGACAACATAACATTATATAAGGTGATGATGAAGTATTTCCCTAGTGCATGTGTCAGAATAAAAAGAGTTTGAATCTGAGAATGTGAAGTTCTTTTATAGCATTTTAGGTGCTTTTCAAATATATATATATATATAAATAAAGAAACATCGCAACTTTTCATAAAAGCCACCACAACATCAGGCGTTTAGACCACAACAATCTATATTTGCACGACTAATGTTTGCTTGAGGCTGTAAGCTCAAACATGAGCGCACAAACAGCTTCCAGTGATGGGGGAGGGGCTTGGACTGCTCTGTGTTTACATTTAGGATAGATTGTAGTTCTGGTTCTAGTGGGACTTTAAACAAACTTTCAACCACTAACTATGAGTTGGAGAAGGTTTGTGTTATTCATGTTCAAAACAAAATGTCTGTCTCCTCGGTAATCTCTGATCTCTGATGCAGATCTGGAGATCATCACTGCTAAACCTGGAGATGACGTCATTCTGAGATGTAGAAATGAAAATATCAACCAGGTTTTCCTTCTGGAATGGACCAAACCAAACCTAAAGGGAGAAGAAACTGTGTTTTTATACAGGAGTGATGGAATTCTTCTGGATCAGCATGAATCTTTCAGGAACCGAGTGTCTCTGAAGAACAGTCAGATGAAGGATGGAGATCTGTCTGTGGTTCTGGAGAATGTGAAGATCGAAGATTCTGGAACATACCAGTGTAGAATCCTACAAGAAAACGGTTCACAGAGAAGATGGAGTCTGATCTCCAGCATCCACCTGCAGGTGTCTCCTCCAGGTGAGCATTGAGTGTGTGGATGAGAGTGAATGTATGTCAGAGTGAAAGGTCTCAGATCAGACGTGTTTTCTGAAGATGTTGTTGATGAGACTCTGCAGGAAGCAGCTGATGAGGAAGAGGAGAACATTCTGATCTTCATCATCATCTCTGTCTCTGCAGGAGAGGAAGATGAAGGAGGAGGAGACAAAGATGAAGGAGAGGAAGATGAAGAAGGAGGGGAGGAAGATGACAAAGTGGGAAACAGTTTGGATCTTCTTCGTCGGAACCTTATTTATGTTCTTCTTTCTGTCCTTGTTGTTGTTTTTGTTGTTGTTGTTTCCGTGTTTTACAAAAAAAGAACAAGGAGATCAGAGTTCCAAAAGAATCTTGAAGTTGAAACTGTTGTAAAAATGTGTCCTCAGTCTAATGTCTCACGTTCTGAATGTGAACCCAACTTATTGAGTTAACCTGATAGGATCTTGAAGGACGAAGACTCTGACAAACACAATCTGCAGACATTACAACAGAGAATGAAGGAGAACGGATCAACAGACAGAATGTGTTCATCTGACAGAAGAAGGAAATCTGTTCTTGGAGAATCTATGGAGGATCTGGAGTCCAGAGATCTGTTATTTAAGGTCACTGTGATGTTAAATATTATTATGTTTTCTATTCTAATGATGATATCTGTTGTTTAGTTTAACTGTTAGAAGGACACAGATTTGAACCACAAATATATTATTTATAATAATGAATGTTTACTGATGATGTTAAATAGAAACTTCATTTTGATTCTAGATCAGTGATGAGGAATAACTCTGGAATATTGTAATCATCAATTTTATGACCATTTTAAATCCTGGCTGAATCTTTCTCTTTTATTATCCACTGATGGGAAAATCGGTTTTACTGTTCGTTCCAGGAAAAATACTGGAGACATTAGAGATGTTTTTAACCTTATTTATAATAGAATTAAAGACATTTCTTAGAAAACATTGACACAGATTTGACCCTTATTTAAACCAACATTGACACATTGTGTTCCTTCTGTAAATGTTTTCTAACAGTGACTCGTCTGTTTGGGTATTAACTCTTTTTAGTCTTTCTGGTAAGTTTACTGCAGTGGCGGGCCGTCAGGGCCTGCAAAGCCTTCTCTGCTGGCCTAAAAATA
>NC_050529.1:1346757-1356134 GCF_002922805.2 Oryzias melastigma
CTCACGTGGCAAGAGTATGCAGGCAGTACCTGGAGGATGAAGGAATTGAAACAATTGAATGGCCTTCACCATCCCCTGACTTAAACCCCATAAACAGGGGTAGAGAACGCTGGTCCTCGAGGGCCACCTTCCTGCATGTTTTCCAATATCCTCTGCTCTGGCATGTTCTTATTGGCTGGACACACCTGAACCAGGTAATCAGTCATGAGTAGAGACTGAAACAATTACCTGGTTCAGGTGTGTCCAGCCAATTAGAACATGCCAGAGGAGGTACATTGGAAAACATGCAGGAAGGTGGCCCTCGAGGACCAGTGTTCCCTACCCCTCCTTTAAATACACGCTGGTCGTTTTTCTTTAGTGTTGATGTAATTCTAACGTCTGACCAACAGATGTCACTGTAGTTTCAGTCAGTCAAATACTTCACATCTGAACCATTTCAACACACAAACCTAATGAACAGATTCAGCTGATCCAGATATGATGACCAGGTACAGGAGTCTATCACCAGAGAAACATGGGTCTGTTTGACCCCTCTGTTGTGTCTTTAAAGTGTTACTTTAAACTAAATAATAAGTAGTAAACTGAGAGTAAACTAACTTTGTTTTTTTCATTCCATTTACAAACAATCCACCAGGATCCAGACTACAGTACCCATAATGCACCAACAATCCATCATGTCATTCAGCTTTGTAGTTTACCAACAATAAATTAAAACATTTTGACAGATTAGTGATGTTTACCACAGAAAATCCCTTTGAGGTCAGTAAGAACCAGAATTTATACTAAAGAATAAAGATCTAGACTAAAGATCTAGATTATATAGATTCTCAATGTTTGTTTAAATTCAACTTCTGGTTCAATAAATAAATACGGTTTGTATTAGTATTAGTGATAGTTTGCAATTTATTGTACTTGTCTGCTAAAACAAATTTTTCACCTGCATTTAACAGTTTTGAGTTAAAAATAAAATTTAAAAGCAGACACAATGTGGATTATCCCTGACTTGGGTTGAACCCATGACCTTCTGAATGTGAGTCAGCAGCTAATACCACTGTGCCGTCTAATGAATAATGAATAAACTTCACATAAATTAACCTTCTGACCAATCAGATCATCGTGTCTCATTTTAAGTACACAAAAACCAAAGAGAGGCTGGAACTTTATAAAACAAGTCCAGGTCCTCTAATTCTGCTGGACACTTTAGACCTAAAACCTCTGAAGAGAACGGGACGTCCCATCATCCTAGTGGTTCAGCTCCTGTTACCGTCCTGACACGCAAACCTGTCTGAAGTCTATGGAACCCAACCAAGGAGATCATAACAGATAAAGAGGAACACAGAAAAGAATGTAGATTGAAGATTAAATCAAATAAAGCTGCTGATTTGAGGAAACTATGCAGACAAACACACCGAGGGAGGCAACAAAAAAACAAAAAACAAAAACAGTGTTTCATAGGTTCCTCAGAAACGCTCCTAGTTTTCTTCACAGAAGCATCTGGACGTTGGACCATGGCGCTGTTCGGTTCTGCTAACCTTTTTCTTCTGGTCTCTCTCTCTGTAACTTCAGGTGAGTCAACCATCTAAAATGAAGGAAATGCAAAAATAAGAAGAAAGTTTGAATTTTCTTGTGAAGCAGCAACGACGTTTGTGAATGTAGACGTGAAAGTAAAATCTGGATGTGTTCATAGGAGATGAAGTGCACAGAATTGTGAACAGAACCATCTCTGGGCTGCATGGAGCTCTAGGGAAAAAGAATCTATTGTCCTTCATAGACGTTGAGGTTGCTGGAGCTCCAACCGGGAACTCTGTTTGGTTTGTGTGCGCTGGATGACTGTACCAACAATCAGACAAGACTAATGAGAAATTAGAAGATTAGAGCTGTTAAAGGTGTGTAGAGGAGGGGGGGCTGGATCACAAGTTACATTCATCTTTAAAACCAAAATATATCATTTGATTCTAAAGAATGTTTAAATCAAACCACACTTATTTGTGTTATTGTGAACAGGGAGGAGCAAAAGTTTATTTTGTGTTTCACGTTTCTGTTGGAGTTAAATGACAACATAACATTATATAAGGTGATGATGAGCTACTTCCAATGTTCATAGAATGCCTCAAATGAGAAAACCCTTTTAGATTCTGGATTCAAACTTTATCATCATCATGAAAAGATAACCAGGAAATAAATCTGGTTCTAGTGGGACTTTAAACAAACTTTCAACCACTAACTATGAGTTGAAGAAGGTTTGTGTTATTCATGTTCAAAACAAAATGTCTGTCTCTGCTCCTCTGTAATCTCTGATCTCTGATGCAGATCTGCTAAACCCGGAGATGACGTCAATCTGAGATGTAGAAATGAAAATATCAACCAGGTTTTCATCTTAGAATGGAGAAAACTAAATTTACAAGGGGTAGAAACTGTGTTTTTATACAGGAGTGATGGAATTAGGGCTGGGCGATATGGCAAAAAAATAAAATCACGATTTTTTAAATTTTATTTCACGATTTCGATTTTATCACGATTTTTAAAAAAATAAATTCAAATTTAATTATATTGATTTTAGTTGAAAGAAGTAAACATATTTTTGAACAAATATTTATATTTATTCGAATTAAATAGTTATTATCTATTAAGATTAATCTGTAAATATTGCAGGAATTGCGTCTTCTACTGCTACAGCTAATGCATTGCTGTCAAATGAACAGCTTCTAAATATCAGTGAGTTTTAATTTTGCCTTTGTGCTAAAATCCATAAAACAGAGCTTGTAAATGATTGTCACCCAAGACCAGAAATGAGGGAGACTGATGAAGTTTATAGCATGAATGACTGATAAAGTTTAGTAAAGTCCTTTCTCTATTAAAAACAGCTCAAAGTGCTAAATAATAAAAATAAGAATAAAAAAAAACACCATTTACCACATTTTAAAATGAAACTGAAACTTTTATTATTTTTGGATTACATACATGGTAAATAAATCTCAATTGCTTCAGAATTTACCTTCAAATAGACGATTTCGTTGTACTTTGAGAAAAGGCTCCAGCTAGCATCTTTAACTGATACAAAAACATTTTTAAACTTGGATGATAACATCAAATACATCTGCCAAACTGTTAAGATTCAAAACACAGAGATAAGTGTGTTTCAAGAAAGAAGCTCAACGGTGACGCCACGGATTAAGAAAATTATGTGCAAACTCACTTACACTTCTTACAAGGGGAGTGCGACCGACGATAAGATTTAGGCTCTTACAGTAGCTAGCAAAAGCTATGCAAAGAGCTAGCAAAACAATGCAGCACCGTGCATCTTTACCGAACATTTTACGTGTTTCCTACATGAATTACCATCAGTTTTTGTGGACGAAACATTAATAAAAACATACATTAAAGAACCAAACTAGCATGTCCGTCACGAGTTGCTAGCACCCACTTTAGCCTAAACTCTAGCACACAGTTCAAAGTTCTCAGCCTGATTTCTCTCTATTAAAATGCGATTCCTGTCCTGTGATGATTCCTCTCCATCGGATTATTTTGTTGTCAAGGTTTTTAAAGTCGATTGTAAGACACTGCGTCTCCTTTTGTTACTTTTTCGGACCTCCGTCTTTCATTACTCGAGAAGACTCGATCCATAATGACGGCGCACGTGACTCTGTCCCGTCGTATGTCACGTGACTTCCAAACAGGAAAAACACACCGGGGAGGAGGAGGAGGAGGAGCAGCAGCAGCAGCTCAGATTTAAAGTCACAGCTGTCAACAAGCTTTTGCCTTCTCGCTCTTGCAGCTTTTCGTAGAAGATCGCGATATAACGATCTCTTAAAAATGACAGATCGTCAGCTTTGGAGATCGTACGACGGTTTTTTATCGTCATATCGCCCAGCCCTAGATGGAATTATTCTAGATCAGGATGAATCTTTCAAGAAGCGAGTGTTTCTGAATAACAGTCAGATGAAGGATGGAGATCTGTCTGTGGTTCTGAAGAACGTGAAGATTGAAGATTCTGGAACATACATGTGTAGAATCCTAACGAGAAATGATCCACATTGAAAACTGAATCTGATCTCCAGCATCAATTTGTCGGTGTCTCCTCCTCCTCCAGGTGAGCATTGAGAGTATGTGTCTCTACCTCCTCTTTCTCCTCCTCCTCTTCCTCCTCCTCCTCCTCCTTTTCCTCCCCCTCTTCCTGAAAGGTCTCAGATCAGACGTGTATTCTGAAGATGTTGTTGATGAGACTCAAGGCGAGTCAAGGTTCAAATTGGACATCGCCACACAACAAAAGGCAATAGAGATGCTTCCAAGCCTTCAGTGACTGAAAGACCTATTCAAAAACTAGTAGTTGCCCTAGAAAGTAACTAGGTGAACTAACTTACTGATACTGCCTCTACAACAAAATACACAGGATTTTTCGTAGCTTTCCATTTAAGGGCTGTTCATTGTTGTTTTGTTATAAATCAAGCTTGATTCACTTCCTTCATCTGAGCATGGTTGGTGGGAGTGTAAAGGACCGGAATTACGCCAACTTCCGGTAAACACCGGAAGTTGTGTTTTGTTTCCGGCAGCTTGACATGCGCGGTTCTCTAGAAACTTTAGCGTCTTCTCATGTAAGTTCAGTTAGTTTTCAGAGCTCAATTTCAGTGTCTGTCTCCTCTTGTGATTTTTAGACATGTTTACATTGTGTATTTTATTTCTATTTGAATTATATCAGCCGCATTTATGTGCAACTTTGCGGTAGTTTTCACGGTGCCAAACGAACGTCAGAAGCTCTCTTCTGTTCCTTGAGACCAAGGCTGCTACAGTTTGTTTGTTTTTAATTAATGTATTTCATTATTTCTGTAATAAGTTGATTAATTTGTTGGACTTTTTTGTCCAGAATTTTAGCTTGAAATAAACCAAATCAATCAGTCAATATATGAATCAATCAAGCAATCATCATACAACAGTCCTTAAAGTGATTTACCATTTTGTTATTTTATTTAGCTCTTCATTCATTACTATAAGTTCTTTATAATTGTCTATCAAATAAAATATGCTTGTATCATCAGAAAATAAAATGTGTTTGAACATTTTAATCATTGAACATTTCATTTCTGTAAATGTTCAACAGCAGTGGGGCCAGAATGGATCCTTGAGGGACACCAGAACTAATCTGATTAGTATCTAAAGGTTTTCCTCCAGTTAAATAGTTAACTCCTCCTCTTATTCATTTCCAGTTAGTCCAATAGGAAGTCATGATTCAGAATCAAATGTTTTTAAGTCAATACAAATTCCAGTTTCATTTTTCTCTGAACATTTCTGTGATTTCCTCCAAATCAATGACAGACATCGATCTGTTTGCTCTAAAACTGTATTGATCTTCATAATGTTGTTTATCAATAAATGTAAGATCAGCCAGTCACCATCCATCGGATCTGACATGTACTGCTGCCCCCTAGTGACCAGAACAGAGAAGTGGTTGTGTTGTTTCCTCTCCAGAGTCCGGCTGACTCGTCTCCTGCTGGTTGTTGATCTGGAAGTTTTCTGTCTGAATCTCAGAGTTTGTGTCTCCAGAATCATCAGGATGACTTTATTCTCTCTCTGCTCCACTCTTTCTTCTCTTTGTTTCCTTTGGACTTCAGATCTACACACTTTCTCACAGAAGTTGTGTTTGTCCAAACGTCTTTTTCACAACTTCAGTTTGTCTTTATTGTTGTTGACACATTTTAAAATTTGTGGAATTTATCTTAGAATGTAAATTAAAATCCAGGAAACAGTTTGATTTTTAGACAATTTATTTGTATAAGAGAGCAGAAAATAAGTTTTCATGTCCTAAAAACAACAAACACATGCATAAATCTACTCAGATCTTAGTTTTTGCTCTGTTGGTTTTTAAAATTGTTCATTTTATAGACAATTTCAGATTTGATCAGTATTGTTACTGCTGTTATTTTTATGTCTAATTCTACAAACTCATGTCAGACTGTCAGACTTTCTTCAGAGCTCAGATCGATGATGTTCCGTTCTGTTATTGCTGCAGTTTGTTGAGTGAAATTCTGGTGATAAAAACTGTTTTTTTTTAATTCATTTGACCAGTGACATTCGGTGTGTTTGAGATGATCCAGCACCTCACCTGGATCGTCGGTGAGACCAGACGGCTAAAGGCGGGTAAATCGTCTGCGATGATGAACAGGAAGACTGAACCAGGACAGGAAGTTGGAGTTTTACCTTAACATTCAGTTGAATTTAAATATTCCTCTTCCCCCTAATATGATCTGAGCTGTTATGTGTTTGATATTAATGATTTAATGTTTTGTATTGTGTTTATTTTTATCAACATGTATTGTAATTGATATTTTTATTGTTTATTCTTAGCTTTTATGTAGATAATCATAACATCAGTTCATGACAACAGATGAAAAACAGCTGCTGTGTTCATTTAATGTGAAATGTTCCAGAAAAATACATAAAATTGAAAATAAAGTGAACTTTTAACTGTCAGGACACCATTTCCCCTAATGCATTGTTCTGTTGTCTCACACTACCCAACATGCATCTGAAACACGCCTATGACTGTCATAACACGCCTACCTACACAGCTCACCTCACAGGTGAGTTCAGGTAAGGTAGGTGGAGCTCCAAAGTAAAACTCGGCTGTGATGGCGCTCCTCGGTTCGGCTCTTTTCCTCGTTCTGGTCGGTTCGTCTGTTTCTGGAACATCAGGTGAGATTGTAGAAAACAAGACGTGTTGATGAATGAGAACCAACTGAAAACAGCGGGAAAATCTTCTCTTTGAGAATCAGCAACGACGTTTGTGAAGAAGTGAAAGTAAAAGTAAAAGTAAACTTAGAACTGATTGTTCCAAGACTTGATATAATAAATCAGAGTTTATAAATAATTACAAACTGAAAGAGCAAATGTAGAATGAAACGATAAGAACAAAACTAATCAAGTAAATAAATCTGAGTGAAGAGAAGTTAACAACAAAATAATTTTAGTACAGAAACATATAAACGTTATATAATTCTTAAATCGTCACATATCTTCTTTATTACAATGAGGTGTGAGGAAATACTTGTAAAAGTTTTACTAATAGATTAACTTTACTCCAGAAAAAAGTGACACAAATTATAAATCATACAGGAAGGACCAAGAGATCACACCCTTGATCTCTTTTCAAATCCACTCAGATTCCCAGATCTTGTAAAGTTAAATCCAGTGGGGACCAAAAACAGATTACTTCCAGAACATATTTGTGATACCTTTAAATGAATTACTGATTGTGATAATAGAAGGAAACTTGGAGACTTTTATTCATCCTCTTGTAGGAACTTCATTAAGACAGAGAGGTTTTGTGTTTATAGGAGTTACAGAGTGGAATTATTTGAATACTGAAATGAAAACCCAACAAACAATTTTGTTATTAAAAAGATTGTATAAAAAAATAGTTATTGAAACTTATAAGTTGTGTTAAAAAGATAAAAGTCATAATGTAAATGCATGTGACCTGAATGTCCAATGTTGTGTGTTTGGTTGAGGGGTCATTAATAATTAGGCCTGGTTTTATGTTTTATGCTGTTTTGTTTTATTATTTATGGTTGACTCGTGTTTATTATGGATATGGTGGCACACGAGAGAAGAAAGAATTGGATAAATATCCTAATTTCTTTCTTTTTTGGGTGGGAGACGCTTCATTATACATTTATATTTATGATGATGTTTATTGAACTATGAAGTGAAAGTTCTCTGATCTATCAAGAAACCTAAATATAGAAAAAACTGAAAATAGTTGCTAAAAAAAAACTATTTGTCGTTCACGTTACTTTAACCTTCTGTACTTTACAGATGACTCTTTATTCAAATGCTGTCAAACTTTCAGCTCTTTGAAAATTCTTCATACTTTCTGTTATTTCAACAGTTTTATATATTAACACAGTTCTAATTCAGATACAGGCTCCTGATATTTCTTGGATATGATAAATAGTTTTTAGAATATAAAGCAAAATATGAGATATGAAGAAGAGAACATTCAAAAAGTTTGAGCTCTTTCAAAGTTTTAAACTTCCTCCTTCCAGCTACAAAAAATAACTTTTTTTTTTTTTTTAACTTGTCCTGTCCAACAGCTGAGCCAACAGATGTGGGCTGAGAGCTTCTTGTGTTGGGCAGATTTTACTGTCACAACAGGGATTTATTGAGTATAAACCCCTGTTGTATTTAATGCTAAACTTTATTTATATAGATTATGTTTTATTTTATTTATTTATTTTTCTTTGTCATTGGACCGGATGGAAAAAGGGAAGAGGGTGGGGGAGGGGTGGGGGGGAAGATAAGATGGCAACAGAGGGAAGCAACATCATAAAACAACCAGGACTAAGTGATAAACTAGAATGGGCGGGGCCTGTCTACACACACACTCTATAGTTACACACACACTTGTTGGCCAAAATAGTCTCCACATTTAAACTGAACATACTCACATATACTATACATATACTACACATGTACTCAATTCAACTATAACAGCAGCTCACACACTCCATCATACAAACCCATTCAGATAAAGACTTTCATTCTGTCACACAAATGGTTAGTGCTAAGGTGAGCTGATACCTGTGCTCAGGTGAGTGTTTATGTTTCACTGAGGTGGATGATGTCATTTGACTTTTCCGGTTTGTCACAAAAACTCCAACAACTCAAGACGTGTGTATGAAATATGTGCGTCTGAAGGAGGTGTTGAGGAGTGTCTCTGCACACTGAAGCCTCCTCTTGATATGCTGAAGAAGATCGTGTCAGAATTGTTTTCAAAACCCACTAAAAAGTCCTGTACTTGTAGTTTCCTGGTGGTTAGGAAGTAGAGAACTTCATGATCTTCATTTATTTAGACCTTCAACTGACAGCCTCACTACCCAGAATGCACTGCTACATGATTCCCGTCAATGAATGTTTTCTCTGTAATCTCTGATCTTCTAATGCAGGTCTGAAGATCAATGCTGGATCTGGACAGAACGTCACTCTACCATGTAGAGATCCAAATAGCAACAGGATTTTGTTTTTAGAATGGACAAAACCAAACCTGAAATGGCCAGAAGTGTTGTACTCTTGCAATAATGACGGAGTTCCTGGAGACCAGGATGAATATTTCAAGAACCGAGTGTTTCTGAAGAACAGTCAGATGAAGGATGGAGATCTGTCTGTGGTTCTGAAGAACGTGACCGTTAATGAGACTGGAATATATGAGTGTAACGTCACATATGAAAATGATCCACAGAGAGAAAGTAAGCTGATCTCCACCATCAGTCTGGTTGTGTTTCCTCCAGGTGAGCATTGAGAGTGTGTGTCTCCTTCTCTTCCTCTTCCTCCCCTCCTCCTCCTCCTCCTCCTCTTCCTCCTCCTTCTCTTCCTCCTCCTCCTCC